>NC_079168.1:57996022-58011022 GCF_947568905.1 Ostrea edulis | reverse complement strand
TATTAGTAACAATGTGTGTTCTACTTAATATTCTACCTGGCGACCAGTCAACCATTAAATCTGCACAGGCTTACTTGAGGAGAGACCTGCTCAACTTGTATTACAAAGGAACAATAGCCATTGAAGTCAAACATGTAGTAGTTATACCATATGATATTGTTGGTTATGTGCAGATACCCGATGGGTGTGGTCATAATGACACGAGGGAGTGAGCTCCCAAGTCTCATTATGACCACGCCCATCGGGTATCTGATCATAATCAACAATATTATATGAGGTAAGTCACTTGTACCATAGTTTACTATTATTCATTATATTTTTATTATAGCTTCCGGAAGCGTGGTCGCCTGTTTACAATATGATGCCAATTGTTATGTCTTTACATTACACTTTGTACACCATATATTTCTATCATAATGACTTTCTATCACCGAAAAATGTATGTTCATTAATTGTTTTTAAAAAGCCGTTTTTAAAGTGCGTATAAATGTTTGGACTGTTGGTTTGGATATTTTTATTAAACATTTACGCATTCTCCGACTTTTAGTACCAGTATTGGCTTTAAAGAATTGAAATTTAAAAATTCAGATAAAATTCAAAGAACCCATATTCGTGCATTTTTCTGTTTAAAAATTTAGCAATACGGTATATTCAACTGACGATGGTGGTTACTCTTTTGAAAATCCTATTTGATATCCTTCATTCTATTACATATTTTGACTAAATTGGCTGGAAAAAGATTTACATGTATATACAATAGATTTTAAAAAATGGTGAAACATAAGAGAGAGAAAAAAATTAAACACAAGTCTGATTCACTCTGTCCACTAAACAAGTTTATCTCTCAAACACGTTCTTATCACCTGACTGCAGGGTCTTTTATAAAACTCTCTATAAATGATACCCGTATTTCTACATACACGTGTTTCTCGACTTGAGGAGAATATGGAAATAGAAAGTCTTTTGGGACGAGACCATTGACGATATTATCTTGTATCAAGGTTTAAGTGAGATTCAGTGCGAATATCTATAATGTATTTGGAGAACTTAGTCTGAGTCAGTTATCCGTGTTTGATATGTGCAATTTTGATCTGGAAGAACTTCATACAGTGGACAGTGATGTTGTTTGGTTTTTTTTTCGAGAATGTGGGCGGGGTTTGAATAAAAGTGTGGGTTATGTACAGATAACCCACACTTTTAACAAAAGAAAGCACGCCAAACTATGGTACAAACTTTACAACACCAAGGACTGGCATGTGTACAGAGGGAAACTGGTGGTATTTATACAGGTCAAGGTCAGTGAGAGGGAATGTTGAAAAGTGTAATAGGAAAAGAGAAAATGCATTGGACCAGACCGGGATTTGAACCCATGCCCCCTGAATCTCTAGTCAGGTGCTCTACCAACTGAGCTATCTGGCCACCGGCGATCAAACCCGGCTGACTACTACATTCCTCCCTCCATAAATGTCTTCATACCTGAAGACATCAACCCAGGATCTTAATCCCCTGGCAGGCATTTTCACCTGTTAGTTCCAGGGGCTGGTAACGGCACCAAATGTAACAGGAAGGGAGAAAATACAACAGACCAGACCGGGATTCGAACCAGGGCCCCCTGAATCTCTAGTCAGGTGCTCCACCAACTGAGCTAACTGGCCACCGGCAATCTAATCCAGCTGACCGCTACAAAGCAATAAAAAATGTGTCAACTATGTAAACCAGCTTAACTTGATATCTGTCGTAAGTCAATCACCCTGGGATTTCCCTGTATTATTGAACACTTGATCCATCAACTTGAAAATCGAGGAACTACAGTGTGTCTGTAAACAAAATAGTGTTGATGTTGCTGTTATATCAGAAACATGGCTGGAATAAAATATTCCTATTGAGTCAGTATCACTGAATGGATACCGTCCATCACAGTTCAAATCCCGTAAAAACTGGAAAGGGGGAAGAGTAGCTATTTTCATAAAAGAAAGGATCTCATTCAAATCTTGGGACAAACTAAGTGAGGATAATTTGGAAACTAAATGGGACACCATTCAACCTCAGTGCCTCCCAAGATAGGTCTGTTTTCATTATGGAGGAATCTAACCCACCCCCCTACCCCCAGATACAAGAAAATAATCAAACCTTTATGTCCTTATGAAGCTGCCATTAAAGACCTCCATTTAGAAATTCTTGAGGAAAGACTTGAAAATCTGTGTCTGTCATTGTTGGAAAGTTGGAAAATCCCTCAAATAAATTACATTGCCAGCATCCAGAGATAATAGATACAATCTCTGAGCACAACCCACTTACAAATAAGTACAAGACTAGTTGTGGCAAAAGTTTTATACCTTGATGTGTCAAAAATGTATGACGTGAGTCATCCGGCATCCATTAACAACTTCTTCCCAGAAATTACTGGGCCGATCTTGACCAAATTTGGTATGTAGCATCTGTAGGTAAAGGAGACTGGAAATTATAAATTTCATGACCCCCTCCTCCCACCCTAAGGGGCCTTAATTGGGGGGGGGGGACTGTAAAAAATAAAAACCTCCAGGGCATCTACCAGAGAAAGTGAGTATATAGTAATGATGAGCAAGGAAGCTTCTACCAAAATTGTAAATTTTATGATCCCCTGGGTAGGGGTTCTGACCCCAGGGTGGGGCGAAACTTACTATATAGTGTTTATGTGTAAAACACTTAAGTAACATTTAAGCTATTGATACTTAATTGAAACTAAATGGATATTTAGAAAGAGCAGGTACTCCTTTATCAAAATTATAAATTTGATGATCTCAGGTGTAGGGGTTTTGGTATTAGGGTGAGGCCATACTTAGTATATAGTATTTATGTGTAAGATTGCTGATACTGCATGTTTAAAATCTAAATGCATACTTAGGAATTATGGAGGGTAAACGTGTTCAAAAATCCAAGCATGTAAACTTGTTAATTGAAACATGCAACAGTGTTAATTTCTCAGTTTCAACTATAATATATGTTTGTAACTCGGGGGATGTACATTATGTTTCTCAGAAATGTATACCTCAGTGTGTACTCTTCATGATTTGTGTAATCGTTTGATTTCTTATCTTACATTTCTCTTTATAAAAATGCATCATTGTTTCCCAAGTTATACGCGGTCATCCCTACAGTATTTCCGTTTGTAGACTTAGTATTTACATAGCTGTACCATACAACATCGCATCTTACACGTTACAAGTCAACAATTGTTTAATATTTATTTATTTTGAGGGTGTCATCTCAATTGGGGATCAAACTTTTACATGCAAATATATAGGGAACATCTTCTCCAGAACCATTGGGCCAGGAAAGTACAAATTTACATGAAAGCTTCCTGAGTAGTACAAATTCAAGTTTGTTCAAATCATATCCCTTGGGGGTAGGGTGGTACCACAATAGGGGATCAAAGTTTTACATGTGAATTACATTGTAGGGAAAATCTTCTCCTCAAGAACCACTGGGCCAGAAGAGTTCAAGTTTATATGAAAGTTTCCTGACATAGAGTAGATTCAAGTTTGTGCAATTCATGGTCATCAGGGGTAGGGTGTGGGCACAATGGGGGATCAAAGTGTTATATGTTGAAAGAGGAAAAATTTCTAAAAATATCTCTTGAACTATATTTAAGCTAGCATTTTGTATATACATTTCTAAGGAAAGACCTTTCATGTGATACAATGGTGTGTACTGATCTTGTGACCTTGACCTGGAAGTTTGACCTACTTTTAATAAAACTCTTACCTACACAATATGTCCATAACTATTTAAGGTAGATCTTTCATATCTTGTATATATATTTTTTATGGCAAGACCTTTCATTTCATATCATGTACATTCTATTTTAGCACCAGAAAATTAAAAACAAGTAATTTTATTTCTTGAGTGATGCCTCTCAGAAAATGACACGATGATAAATTCCTTGCGTATATTTATGAATCTACAGTAACTAGCTTTTATGATTTTAGCATTGATTGATCATATGCAAATTATATGGATATTGCATGTGACCTATATTTTCTGTGTTAGTGACCAGGTTGTAGTTTCTTTTATAGATTCAGACTTATGTGGTTTATTCTCATTACAGATTCATAAACTTTATTTTTGTAAACTAAAAAGTGTGATTTCATTCCACTTAATCAAATGAACCTCATCGTTTAAGTTATCCAGGTGGCCTCTTGTATTATCTTACATATGCATTAGTACTCTTCTTCAAATCAAAATGCCAGGGGTGATTTCTGTTGTCGTCTGACATTAATTAATGCTCTTTGTTTAGTAAATTTTTGATTAGCATCCAATCATAATGAAATGTTTTAAGGATATTTCTCATGTTTTCATTATGTCAGAACGAATGTGACTTATATAAAATATACCTGTGACTTTGGCTTTAAGGTGTTTACTGTCAATGAATTTCAGGTAGTGTCCACCTTAATGTTTACAGTAGGTGATGTGAATGAGCCTCCTTATGATCTTCATTTGACCTCATTAAATGCACCAATTAGGTTCCCTGAAGATGAGCCTAAGGTGAAAGAAAATATCCAAGGTATTCTACATATGCTTGCATTAAGAAATATTACTTTATTTCTATTGGAAACATGTAACTGGGATGAAATAGCTTGATTATTTTATTGTGAACAGCTGCAATTGTTGGAACCATAGTTGTCAAAGACCAGGACAGGGGAGATAATCTACAGATAAAATTGACGGATGATCTTGGAGGCCGGTTGGTGATAATGAATACCATGTGCTCTCAAGTTCAGGTCAGTTTAATATCAGTATCCTTCAAGAAAAGTTGAATCACTTTTAAATTTATCCACATATAATTTAATTTTACTTGTAATTTTAATTTGATTGGCTGAGCACACTGAAAAAAAAATAGTTTAATATATTTTGGATAACTTGAAATTACATTTTCTGGTATTCAAAGACTGTTTGAATTGTCATTTCACGTATTTTCTGTCAGAGTATTTTAAAGTTAATCTTTTAAGGGCAGCAAAGTAAACATTACATGCATAGCCATCACATATTTTCTGTAATGACTCCATCAAATTTGATAAGTAAATTATATGGTTTTAGTTATAGAACTAAGATGGCTGCCTTCACAGCTCAACACTTTGTCAGTACTAAGTGAATCCTTGCATGCTGCAAGTGATTTTTATATTCTTTTCATAAATGAAGACTTGTAGTAATTACAAGGATTGATTTTAATTGTTTTCATATTCTGGAATAAAAACCTGGTTTGTGTCAGTGTATGAATGTTATGATCAGTTTGGCAGATTATAAAATGTAAACTGCCCTAAACCAGGTTATATCCCATGATATACCCTAAAATTAAGATTTTTCCTTAATTAAAGGACACAATGCATATTTCTAAACTCTATCATTTTTTCAGCAAAATTAATTCTTTCCATGCCTAAAACTACTTTAAATGTGTTTTTAATGATATATTTTGCACAGTTTTTTAGTTTGAAAGCGATGAAATTAAAATCTTGCAATATGCATATTTATACTTTCGCTATTTTATGCGCCATTATATGTGACGTCAAATGCACCCTCGGGTTTGAAATCATCTATCAGCCATTTCATAAACAGATTAGATTTAATTGACAAAACACCAATTATCATTTTAACTGCTTGTAAATAGCATTGCATTAAGGTGTTTTCTGCCGTTAAAGGGTGTACTAGTTGTCAGTAGAAAGGATTTAGACGGAGTATTTTTCAATTTTTCGAAGGAAGGTATGAGAAAAAAGACGTAGATAATTCTTTGTTGGAGCAAGAACTTTACCTTTTAAAAAAACCACCCGCTTGGACAGAGATCCAGATAAACTGCGAGAAAATGGATATATTGAAGTTGAGCACTGCTAGGCCTACAGCATAATTATATGCATTCTGTTCTGGTCTTCAAATTCAATACACACTCGGAACAACTGACCTTCACCTTGTAACAACATATAACTTGTGCCTCCAGTTTCTACCATTTGATAGATTTACAAAAAGTTTAAAGATACAAAATAATTGAGCTTTTAATTATAAATAATAAGATATTGAACTCGTAACATCTTGAGTGCCGTCACTGTATAACGCTGTGCTCCCACTTCCTAACGATGTGCAGATCACAATTCAAAAATAATAAGATTGTTTTACCAAAATAAAATATTGTGATTTCCACTTTAAATTTGATTATTTTTATTGATTTGTGCTGTTTTCTTTCTTTCTGATGCAGAGAACCGTGACAGTAGCTAGACCTAGTTGTTAACAATGTAACGTATCATAATTTGTCTAATCCAAAAATAAATAACTGCACTGTTTATTATAGAAAACAGCGCTAATTACAGATGTATAAAGGAATAACATCACCAAGTAATGTGTAGACAGCGACCCATATAAACATTATTTACTTGCAATATTGCCGATTTCATACTCGCTTTCCTCACTATATTTGGGTATTTACATCGCTATTTGTATGCACTGGTGGCTAAAACACATAAGATTTGGGAAATTTGTCAACATTGATTTAAATGTTAATTGTCCACGATGAATAAATTAGACCCCCAAAAGCTGAATTTTGGATAATATCACACGCTACTTTCACAATCAGTTGATCGAAGAAGGGCGCATGTGACGTCACAGTACCACATGACTACCTAACTAATTAACAAGACTTTTTGAAATTGGGGCTTAGATTTAAATCCGTATTGTGGCTAATTATTGGTTTATTTCGGTGAACTAACTATTAGAATTGATTTTTATAAGTAATAGAAAGACAAAATGCATACAATTTTGTATACGTTGGAAACATGAGATGTGTCGTTTAAGTGTGTTGTACTGGTGACACTGCATGCAGGGTGTTCATTTTAAGCCTCTGCTTACTTCTTAAAGAGGCAAAATTTTACAGGACAAATATGATGGATAGATATCATGTACATGTATCAATGTGTGATTTTCCCAGTGCATTTACATTCTGTAGACTCATATCGAGAATAAGTGATATTTGCGAGAATCCTAACTTGTGATATCAAAATTCTTACCTTCATTTATTTATCACTAATTTATATAGATTTGAGTCTCTCAAAGTAAAGCTCTTATAATTTTACAATCTAGCAGTTTGAATTTCACCAATTACGGACTTGTTAATCCACTGTAGATTCCTTATTTCATGCAAGTACTTAATCTCGCAATCGTATAGATGTCAAATTGCGATAACATGAATTTGCAATTGGTCTCATGTTGATCAAGAGTTTTTACATGTATTTTATCAATATAAAGATAAAAGCAAATAATTTTATTTTGCACATGATGCTTCTTGCAAAATTATGTGATAAAAAAATTTGTCGCATATATTTATGGAATCTACAGTAGTATTTTCGTGGCCAGACGTCTCAGTTGGTAGAGCACCTGACTAAAAATTCAGGGGGCCAGTTTGAATTCAGGTCTGGCCCATTGCATTTTCTATGTTTCATTTGTTTCTGTTGACCAGCCTCTGGAAATGGCTGATAAAAATGCCTGCCTGGGGATGAACATCCTGGGTTGATGTTTTCAAGGTGTGAAAACATTTATGGAGGGAGGAATGTGGCGGTCAGACAGGTTTCATCACCGGTGGCCGTATAGCTCAGTTGGTAGAGCACCTGACTAGACTCCCAGTCTGCTCCATTGCATTTTCTCCCTTCCTGCTGCACTAGCTATTACACTGATTGATTGTAGGGGATAAACACATACTGCCTTGGTACCCTGGTGATGCTGGGGTCATTTGACCATGAGAAAGAGGGAGTGGTCAATACATCAATTTCTGTCTTGGACAGCCAAGGTCTGCAGACAACAGCGGAGTTCAACATGGAAATTTTGGATGTCAATGATGCGCCTTCAGTAAGTGGTTCCTTTAAGTATGGATGTGGGCAATTTAATTTTGTTTAGTTGTTTACACTTTTTAGGATTTATTGAATATTGTCTGTAATTTGATTTAGGTCTTAATAAGTTTAGTACAAGATGTTCTCAAATTATTCTTCAAGGACTATATATGGTATGCTTGCTTGTAAGCCGCCTTCATAGCCAAAATTTAATCGTTAATAAAAGTTGGTAAAATTCATATGAGTTCATAATCACATTTATAATATCTTATTTTCTTTTGATTTCGAAAAAAGATATTTTGTGCTTTTAGTGTAAAGAGGTCATTTCAGTCACCATGCACAGAGAAGTGCCCCAAAAAACGTAATTTTGACATCTTTCAGGGCAAGACATTGTTTTTGTTCTTTCTCAATGTCCGTCCATCTGTCGCAAAATCTTGTCAACACTTCTATATATATGGCTTTTCTGATAGATTTGAAACTTTGTACAATGCTTCATTGCCATATTTAGATGTGCATATTGGTGATACAGGAGGATCCAATTATTTTCCTAAAAGTTATAGTGGATCCAAGAGGGGTGGAGGATGTAAAATGGCTTGGGAACACTTCTCCTATATGGGTTATCTGATAGATTTGAAACTTTGTAGAATGCTTCATTGCCATATGTAGATGTGCATATTGTTGGGACAGGAGGATCCAATTATTTTCTTAAGTTATTGTGGATCTAAGAGGGATGGAGGGTGTAAAATAGTTTGTGAACACTTCTATGTGTCTTATCATAGTTCATAATGTCTAAATTCCTGCTCATGCTTCCTCCTTCATACCATGCAGTGCATTAAGGGGAGGAGGTTTCATTTGGATCACTTCCAATTTGGGGAGCTGGGGAGGCATTTGTTTTTCATAAAAACCATCTCTAGTTTAAAAAATTGCAGATACATAACCAGTGTAAAAACCTATCGAGAAACACAATTTTTCCCCCCATAACTTTCTTGTTGACTCGTACCTTTGTATAATGTATGCCGTACACTGCTCATTATGTTTATGTTGATAAATGTTGCTGTATCAAGAACTCCATTGTGAAAATATATTTTTTTAAAAACCACTATAATTATGATTTGTTTTACATTATGTCAACGATTTTTTGAAGCCGAATAAATGAAATAGAGAAACCCCTAGACCTGATTGATTGGTTGCTTTCAGTATGCGAAGAAAAAAAATTTCTTGCCGGCTGCAAGGTGTAGATCAATTTATTAAGCCTATTACATGTACATTTAAGATTACAATTACTTCAATATATCGATGATTGAATAGAAAATATTCAACAAGGCATTAAAATGAAAATGTATACATATAAGCTGTGCATGATAACAGATTTTATGTAAACGTTTATACATATGTTGTATCATCGTTCAATGTACAGCCTAGCTACTACTAGAACTGTATGCACTTGTATGTATGTTGTACTCACTAAATTCATTGTAAATCATCTTTACAAATTCTCTAAAATTGACACTTTAATAGTATGCCGGTGTAATTTGTGCAAACTATTGAAATCTCTTAGTTTCTCAAAACTATGTGATGTCACTTGTCATTTATATACAAAAGCACTAGTCTAGTATGGAACGCCGTACCTATAGAAAATACATTATTATAGCTGCTATTCAATTAATATTTTTTTATGCTTAGACATTAATGATAAGTAGAATTGTATATTAGAATTAAGGAACATTAAACAACATTTATCAATAATTTTAAAATAGTAATTTTTGATAGATTATCTTTAATTGAAAGTATATTATTGCAATACATGGTTTCTTTGTGATATATTTGCAAATTAACAGATAATGTATATCCATAATTGAAAGAACATGATGGAAGTCGGGCATTGAATGAGTGATTTAGCGCTGATTTGTTAAAGCTCATCAGACTAATATTTGCAGATATTATAACTATTTACAAGTACTATTAAATCTGCACAATAATTCAGTTTTTTTCTTAAATATTGAGAGTTAAATTCAGTTAAATGCTTAGACATTAGATGTATAGACTGTATTCATTCCTGTATGTCTGATTACCAGAACTCTAACGTTTCATAACGCGGGTAGGTTAAGGAATCCCTTATAGAATATCACAGGGCACTTTATGCCTCTACTTCTCTGAACTACCAATATATGACGTCATAATGGAAAATGACGTCAAGTCACTGCAAACTTGAGCTGTTATGACGGGGAGAGAGTGTCCAAAACTTTAGACCTTATTTCAAACTGCCTATAAGATGTCAGAACACTGTAGCAAAATTCACGTGTCTGAATTGTATTTTAATATCTTATATGTCCGAATATTTTAAAATAGTTTGTTTAATTACCCTTGATTGAAATTCAGCGTGTTTACACTGCTTTCGAAAAATATACTTTTGAAATGTTTTATACCAGTGATAAGAGGTAATTTTATGATGTGTTTATAAAAGAGTCTAGCACAGGTAATTTATGAGGATTCATTTGAGATCTGTTACGGAAATCGTAAGAGGAGTTTGTTCTCTACCCGAGTCTTGCTTGGTTAAATGTTTGATGGCTTTGTTTGAATACAGATTACCATCAAATGTGTAGGTAAGTGTGTCGGTAAGTTGAACTCTTCATGAAATACGTGTATTTTGTACGCAGGTAATACTACCATTTTTCCCAAGCACATTTCAGATACACAAGGGTACGGTGAGTTCATTTATCAAACAAAAAGTTTAAAATAATTGTTAAATGAGCTGCACTGAAGCGATTTATGTGAAACAGTTCAAACAATTATAAATGACCGTCACGTGATCAACGAAGTCATGTGATATCATAACAGATATGCTAATATATAGCCGAGAGAACCTTCTATACAAATTGTCTGTACCTAAGTATATGAATTACAAGTGAAAACCAAAAACCGACCTCGCAATCCAATGTATGTTTTGAATGCATTTCAAACTCCGGGAAGCCTTAACATAGCTGCGAACAGGGATTTTTTTACCCCTTGAATCCAGGGGCCAGCTAGGGCCTTCAAGTTTGGGAAAAATAGCAATATTTGATTGAAATTGGGAAAATTGTTTTATACAAATAGATAAGAAAAACGAGCAAAAAGTTAACCATTTGATATTTAATTATCAATGTGGTTTAAACAAGCTTTAATTTAAAGTCTTTGGCAGAGAAAAAACTGTCACAATTTTTTTTTTGCAACAGAATGGCACTGAGGTTGGATGGCCCTTCGTGGCATATTCTCATCAAAGCATCCATCATTTGGGAAGTTTTAAGCATCATTTTAGGAAAAACACCTGCTTTTCAGCATTGGGAATGGGGCTGAATATCGGCCCTCTACAGACCCTGAAAAAATCCCTGCATAATCATCTAGAGGAAATATGAATTAGGGAAGTAATGGAAAATATCTCTCGCATATCCGTTATTAAAATCACTCAAATGCCTTCACCAATTCAGTGGCCTACATTTTTGCAGTTACTCCCCTTACACCAGAAGTTGAGGGCGCACTTACCATTAACACCAAGAATTTCAGTAGTAATCTGTTTTAAAAACAACAGACACCTAGAATTAAAAGCACAATGAAAGCATGTGATATAAGCCAGCACGTAGCATAGTGGGGGGTGGGGGGGGGGGGGGGGTTAGAAATTAACAAAGCTCGAGAAAGCAGCAAGGGTTGATCTTTCCATTCATTGATTAAATGATTAAATTCTACTTTTCCACTCCGCACTATCTATAGATCAACCTCTGCATGTAAAAGTAACTTAACGTTGCATGTAATATTAAGAGGGAGCAGACCCATTAATTGAACACTCTGGTGTTAGACAAATATCAAACCATATTGGGTGCCCACTCTTGGCCCATTGGCCTTTTAGCTGAATATAGAGAACACATACTGAGTTTACTTTATTTATTAGTGTAAACAGACAGATTTCATAACCATGATACAATTAGAACTGAAATGGACATAGTACACACAGAATGAATTGGCAGCTACCGACCGCATGTTAAATGAATAAAAAATTGCAGGTCTAGAGGGATATCCGGATTACCGACCATAGGTATTAGGGCAAACCGGTGGCCTCGTGTGAGCACAAGAGCCGACATCCCAGACTGCGACATCAAGGGACCGAAAAGGGGCCCGCCCGATCTGCTTTACCCTGTTCCACCAAATTGCCCCCCAGTGAGTCATACCAGTACCTCCCCCTGATATTCCGGAACTGGGGTCTCCCCTCCCAGTTAAGGAGGTGGAGAGGACACCAAGACTGCAGTCCTGTGTGCCCCAATTAACTTGAATCAAAACTTTTTCACCTGAGCCACCATATACACATCTTACTACTTCATATGAGCCAGTACTTGCTCATATGAGCCACATTAGTCCCTCTGTCTTTGTATGACAGATGGGCTGGGAACAATAGGCCAGATCGGACAGACACTATCCTGTATTGTATCCCCCCCAGACTTGCCACAAACATCGATGATTTTCCTCCATTAACCTTAGTAAACCAGCTAGCACTCCCCACCCCTCATCTAAATATAGCCAGACCCAGTTAAACAGGTAGAGGGTAACAATTGCCCAGTTTGTTGATGAAGATGTGAAAAGCTACCCCAATATTGTTTATAAAAATTTCGTTGCCCTTATCCAAAAGGTGTGTTCCATCGTATCTGAATAAGTTGACATTTTTTACTTTTTACTGAATTATTGTGATGGTTTATAACCAGCAACCCCCCCCCCCCCCCCCCCCCCCCCCCCCCCAATTCTAAGATGAACTTTTGAATTCTTGCACTCTAATTACTCAAAAAAAAAAAACATGACCAGTCTGCTCGTAGGTGGAAACGGAAGAGGTAGGTACTGAGCTGTTCTGTTAAGTCGTACTTGGTTGTGTGTTATACGAATAAGTCATAAAACAAATGTGACATTGTAAAGCCACCAAGGCGGTCAATTAAGCTGGATTATTTGACATTGAATTCAATTAATCTTCATTATTTTTTTGCTCATTTGAGTAATTAGAGTGCAAGAAAAGTTCTAAGTTGATTTACACAAAATATATCTTTCAAAAGATTGAATCATGTGAAAAAAATTTCAACAGAAATATTACACTAGAGATAACCAGTTTGAGATAATTAACATGTTCTGTTTATTAACACCTGGTGTACATTTAGCAACAAGTAGTTTTGTCCAGTGTGAAATGACAAATTAATAATGTGCATGTATGCATTGATTGCACAAGTGTTTTCAGGCATATCATATTGTGTTTTGGTTGTTGTAAATATTGATGAAAATTAATAATGAAGAATTGCTGCTATACTAAAGACATCCTGATTCAGATGGACTAGTTACTATTTACATACTTTGTTACATCATAACCATACATTGCTTGCGAGTAAAACCACACAAGGGACACGTATAAATGTAATCATTGACTAAAATATTTTGTTAAGTTATGATATTTTTAAGTGATTACACTTAATTCTTATAAAAATTCCTTACGTGGCAATTGATTGCAATCAGAAATTGTAAATTTTTTGTTTAATCCTTATATGAGTACACCATCATTTGAGGACCGCAATAATTGCTGCGTGCCCTCTGTAATCGAGGGGGGGGGGGGGGGATAATTTGCACAGCATTGTGAAAAATGTAGGCCATTAATTGAAATGTTTTAGAATATTACTATGCATATCTTGTAAACTTACCAATATATTATTTTGTGTAAGAGTCGTCATGTACATGTTACAAATCACAATGGCAACATTTGTGTACTTATCTATTGGACTTTATGTGATTTTCAAAATCGAAGTATTATGCAATATACAGCAACAGTAACGTAAACATTGATTTGTAAAAGCTTGTTTCCATAGGAACGCGATGGTTGAACAAATCCAAATATTTTTTTTAGTAACTTGGGTACCTAAACCGTCACCATGGTAAATATAGACATTTTCTGAATGGGGGCCAAAAATGACCCATATCATATATAGTCCTTTGCTAGCCAGTCAAAATGGATCTATGTTATTACATAGGAAATGATGCTTTAAGTGATGATTTACAAATTTCACTAATTTTTCTTTCCTTGGGACTTGGTAAACAAAATGGATGAACTACATGTATGTAGTATTTATTATCTTGCATTGAAATCAAATTTATAAAATTACAGGTACCAGATTGTTGCTTGATCATTTAAAGAGTTTACAGAAAACATGTACACACTAACTGTAGATTATTTTAGGGTCCTAAATGTAGGACAAGTCCTAGAACAAACTGTCTGTAAATTGCAGAATTCAGTGTGCCCATTTAAAGGTGCACATGATAACTACAAATTATATTCAATGTGAATATATAGTCATAAAAAAGTATGGGCAGTCAAACTTCATCATTATAGCAGGAAATAGAACCTATCCTTTTTTTATATGTATATATCAATCATTTAAAGCACATGATTAATGTCTTTAGTTGTAGTTGAATTATATGTTTGGAAGTTGTATTCCCAACAGATAAACTTTGAACTTGTGTGGGTAAATGCCTATTGATGAATGAGTCAGGGTTATGCTTTCTGCAGTTGATTCAATTGCTATTTTTGGCAAAATTTTAATTGATAATTGAAGATTCAATCTTCTTTGTTTCTGTGTTTTCAGCATCCTCAAATCATTGAAATGATGTGTTTGCTATTCCAGGAAATCTTATTGAATGGAGAGGTGGTCACGGAAGTGACAACCACGGAGAACAGCAATGGAGCCATAATTGCCGACCTGACAGCAGCAGATGATGATGCAGACGACACTCACAGATTCTCTCTGGTGGACTCAGCAGATGGCAAATTTACCATTAAGGGGAAACAACTCATGGTGATGACAATTTTACACTAAGGAATTCGCTGCTAATTTAAAGATTTGGAAATTAAAGTACATATTTAGCTTAAATGAGATTTAGATTCACAGAGTGTCATTCTTTCCCAGCATTGTGTCTTTGAGTTTTCTATATAAATCCCTTTTTTCACCTTGAACAATGATAATGTGGTAAATAATTTCAGAAATTACTGTAATCTGGATTTTCGTTTTATGAAACAGGTAATTTAAATGTGTTAACATATAAGCATGATAAAGATATTACAAAAAAGTACCAGTACTTCAGACTAAAATATTGGCAGTGTTTT
>NC_079168.1:57953522-57991022 GCF_947568905.1 Ostrea edulis | reverse complement strand
AAGCATTTTCACGATTGTAGTATGTACCTTCTGTGGTACTCTTGTTTCAAATCTTACAGGCATCCTCATTTTGTAGATTAATTAAGCCATGGCGACTGGAAGGTTTAAAGGTTTACATAAAAATGTACAGTTAAACTTTGGAATCTCAAACATCGATATCCGAATATCATTTGTATGCTCAAAGCTTTTCTCGACCCCATCGAGTTCAAGATAATGAGGTTTGACTGAACAAAAATTTATTTTGAGCAAACCTTAACAAACAGAAGGGTGTAATTTTTCTATATGTAAAATATTATAATATTTTAACTTCCTCGTGTAGAGTCCATTAAAATTTTTCCAGACTATGACCCCTGGGCCAAAGGTTGGGCTGTAATATTGGGCAAAGTTTTACCTGGGAATATGTGAGAAAATTCTTCAAAAATCTTCTCGAGAACCACAGGGGTACATGAAGATTGTCAAATGAATATGCACACATCAGTATGTAGTTTTGAATTAGTTTTAGTTTCTTTACAATTGGTAAAGAACATTGCAAAAGTAAATATTTATTAATATTTACACTTCCAATGTTATTGCCTATTTTGAAATATCGATACATAAGAAATTAATGTTGTCAAATAGAATGTAATTTATTGGGTATACACAACAAAAGCATGGATGTAATTTCTGCATAATTGCAGACCTGTCTCACCTCATTGTTTTATACATAACACAAACAACCTAGATGTTTATTCCTTATAGGTATTATAAATCTAATGTCTCTGTCACATACCAGGTATAGATTGTTATGTTTTCTACATATTGGAGGTAGTTAATTCTGCACATTTTAAGACAT
This sequence comes from Ostrea edulis, assembly GCF_947568905.1. Classification (NCBI taxonomy): domain Eukaryota; kingdom Metazoa; phylum Mollusca; class Bivalvia; order Ostreida; family Ostreidae; genus Ostrea; species Ostrea edulis. The sequence goes on along the minus strand of NC_079168.1, from coordinate 57,990,190 downwards.
TTAAAGATAATTAATACATCCACGGTTAACTGGTCGATTGTTTTGATCTCACTTGCAGAGAGAAACATATGTACTTGTACAATAACAATATCCATTGTGAGTAATAATTCTATAGAAAATAAAAGTAAACATTGTAATTGAATAATAGATTATAAGTCAAACACACAGTGATATGTCAAAAACAAGAGATGATAAGTCAAGCACACAATATGATATCACAAACTCTCGAGATAAAAGTTGATTGCTTTACATAATTTTTGCTTGGTAAAACTATTAATGTGTCCGAAATATACCATTGTACAACAAGGAAATAATTTATCATATATATAATATGCAAGCATCCTCATGTAAACCTAAAATGTGCAAAAATTTAGTTTGTTGAAACTATGATTCCCAGGGCCTGTCCACAATAGGGGAGGACTTTATCCCTCTATGAGCAAGGTGACTTAAATTGGGGTGAACGTTATATAGGTTTATGATTATATGCATCCCACCCCTACAACAGATGGGGGTAGTGGAATGGTTATACTGTAATCGGGTTGTCACCCCTGACAACTTTTATTCTCTTATCAAAGGAATCTTGCTCACATGACACATCTTGGAATTATTCTTTGAACTCGCAGATGCTGCATGTGAGCTAGGTTTTGTGATTTAGTGACTCAATCAAGTTAAAGACAACCTTCAGGTCTAGATTTTGTGATTTAGTGACTTGGGTTAAAAGACAACCTTCAGATCTAGATTTTGTGATTTAGTGACTCAGGTTAAAGACAACCTTCAGGTCTAGATTTTGTGATTTAGTGACTCGGGTTAAAGACAACCTTCAGATCTAGATTTTGTGATTTAGTGACTTGGCTTAAAAGACAACCTTCAGATCTAGATTTTGTGATTTAGTGACTCGGGTTAAAGACAACCTTCAGGTCTAGATTTTGTGATTTAGTGACTCGGGTTAAAGACAACCTACAGGTCTAGATTTTGTGATTTAGTGACTCGGGTTAAAGTCAACCTTCAGGTCTAGATTTTGTGATTTAATGACAACCTTCAAGTCTAGGTTTTGTGATTTAGTGACTCGGGTTCAAGACAATCTTCAGGTCTAGATTTTGTGATTTAGTGACTCGGGTTAAAGACAACCTTCAGGTCTAGATTTTGTGATTTAATGACTCGGGTTAAAGACAACCTTCAGGTCTAGATTTTGTGATTTAGTGACTCGGTTAATAGAATGTTAAAATTGAACTTGCACATGTGACACATCTTGAAAGGCTTCACTGACTATGGTTATACAAGTTTGTTCTCCCTTATAGAAAGTGAAATGCAATCCAAAATTATGATGTATTTTAGAATTCTTCATTTATCCAAGAAAATCTGAATGTTTCATTTGAACTACATTTTATGCTTTGCTCACCTCATGACTAGTGAAATACTAAATACAGAAAGCTACAGTTTTGTAGCGAATGGAATACAAATCAAACTTGTTTTTATGACACATCTTTCAACTTATGATCCAGATGCTGCATGTGATGATCATTTTGTGCTTAAATGGTAACTCTGGTTAAGAACAGCATATAATTACCGTATAACGGGTATTTTCTGCAGTTGTCCATATTTTGAGGGTAACTCTGGTTAAGAACAGCATATAATTACCGTATAACGGGTATTTTCTGCAGTTGTCCATATTTTGAGGATAGGTTTAAATCCGCAAAAATTACAATAGCAAAGTATATACACATGCATATAGGTATAATGCAACTGCAGAAACTGGAAATGCAGAATATAATTTACTACCATTTACGGATGAATTAAAATTGCAAAAAACTTCCAACTGCAGAAGATACCCATTATATGATATGTTCTTACCTGATGGCAAGTAAATTCAAACTTATTGTATTACATATAAGTTGTGACTTGATGATCCAAGTTATGTTTTGTAGATTGTCACAAAATATGTCATGTAGAGGGCTTAAGTGAGAAAATATGAAATTTTGTAGTGAGGTGAAAAATTATTTTGAATCGTCTCATCAAAACAAGCCTCTTAACAAAATATGAAAAAACATGAACAAAAATGTATAGAAATGGTGTTAAAGTTTTTTCATTGGGAATTACAGTTTTTCAAATGCAGACAATTTAAAAGGTCTGAATAGTTAATATTCATCTCACGGTTGTATTTCATTTTCATGAAATTGATATGTCATGATTTTTTTCCCCTGCAGACATCTGATTCAGCAAACATAGATTTTGAGACTGTCAACACCTACACAATTCGTATTGTGGTTAAAGACGATGGAAAACCAAGTTTGTCTTATGAGAAAACTATTATAGTCAGTGTAGAAGATGAAAATGAGGCTCCGTGGAATATATTGCTGTCGGCCAATGAGGTAACAAGATTAGCAGTCTGGCGACAGCCTTGACCTTCAAACGGTGTTAGTAGGTTGAGTAGTCTCTGTAGAGATATTCGTTTTCAAGATAAATAGAGATAAAATTAATAAAAGAGTAATACGAGACAAAAACCATGGTAAAGTTGAGGTTTGTTGATCAGAATATGATTAAGTACATTACGAAATCTAGACCAAATGAACCCTGCTGCATTTGTTTTCTGTGTTAAAAGGGAAAATTTAATGGAACCACTACCAGTATATGAAAATTGTTTGTAAAACATTATAGGGTGTTTCAAATATCTCATATTTTTAAGTGCTAAATAAATATTGAAAAATCAAACATGAAAAATATGTTTCTCATTTCTCACAAACTCTTTAGAAGTGTGAACTTAGAATTCTGTTTTGTTTAAATAAGGTAACCTAGATGTTCCTAGTACTAATACCAAGGTGCAATTTCTTTTAAATCATTTTATGTTCTCTAAGTCTGCATGCATTTCTTCATCCTTATTATAGCCCCACGTTTGTATTCATTGGTTCACCCTTGTGTACAAAATTTAAGTGTACTTCTGATATGATATCAGTTAGGGGTGAAACGATACAGTACCTTCTCGATTCGATTCGATTTTCGATACTTTAGTCTCGATTCGATGATTTTCAATTTGATACAATAACATGTACCAAATTCTTTATAAAGCTAAGATTTTTTATGTTTCATTGTATTTATTGCTCTCTGCAAATAAATTCTACATAATGTAAAAACGTTAAAAACATGAAGCAACACTCTTATCACTTGTCCTAGAGCCGAAATGTCGCCATACCCTGGATTTATACATTGGGGGTGCATTTTTCAACTCGACTGCGTCCATTTTGATACAGCAAAGTTTATTTGTATGTTGATTGGGCAATTTTCAATTCCATTTGCTAATCAGAAACCGTGTTATCAAGAGCAATGTGTGCTATGATTTTAGAACCGTATTGAACTGAAACAGACCCGGAATAAATCGAACATCGAATCGAGACCACTACATCGCGATTCGGCCATATCGCGTCGCAATGCATCGTTTCACCCCTAATATCAGTTAAAATTGCTTGGATGCTACCTTGCATTAAGTATACAAAATGTATTTTGCATCCTATTTGAATGATACAGTAATGGTACACACTTTAAAAGATTTGGGTACCTATTGATTTTAAAGAAATTGAATGTCCAAATAAGAAAACACTTTTGAAAACATACCCTTACAGTAAGAAATTGTTGTGCCTTACGTATCAGTGTTGTGATCATGAATGTAACCTTATAGATTGGGTTGTCTAGTCCAAGTGCTGTTCTATGATTTAGTATACATGCATGTCCATCCATGGTGAGATGAAATGATTTTGTGTAGGTTCCAGAAAGAAGAATTCCAGGATCTGTTATTGGGATTCTAAGAACTGAAGACCCTGACAACAGTCAGAGAGAGCTACAGAAGTTTGTGTACAGTCTGGAGAACGATGCCAAAGGCCGAGTAGAAATCAAAACTGACCAGTTAATGGCAAGTAACTTTTTGAAATTTTAGTTAGTCACTGTACGATCTACAGTATTTTACTGAATATAATACACCCTTTTTTTCAAGAATTTTTTGGGATTTAGAAAGGGGAGCATATTTTATACTGCAATAAGTTTATGACCATTTTTTCCCCAGCTGGGAAAAATTGATCTCAAGATAAATATTAATACGCCAGTTTCGAGATACGAACTCTTCTGTATAGGAGGTGCATATAGTGGAACTTTGAATGCCCAAGTGGGACAGAGTGGATATACAGTCAACGAGGAAGACGATGAAATGTATTATAAGCGGCTTCTCTTTAAATATGTAAATGTGGGAAATACTAAATACTATCGAAAGAAATGTTTTACCGAAGTGGAAACATACAAACAATGTCATATTTGCAAGAAATATCTTGGATATGGTACTTATGAATAGCGAAATAACGTGATAGGATAAGAATTGTATGTCTTTAAATACTCTCTAAATACTTATCACTTACTTTGTTTGTGTATCAATTGAATTCAGGTTATCAAACAGCATATGAGAAACTTACTGAGTACATTCACTTACGCTGTGATGAATATCTGTCCCACCCCCGCGTGTAAACAAATTCTTTCGCGCCTTACTATTTACGGGAGTTCTCCAAAGGGAAATAACTCGGACGTATCTCGAAACTGGCGTATTGTAGAAAATGTGACACATGCAGTATGTAAATAATTAGATTATTTAGAAACAGCAAATTAAAATTCATTGAATCTGAACATTCTTTACCTTGTGCCACCATTTACGTATATGCACTCAATTCCTTTTCACATTCTGAAATAAACGAAGCTAGGTTGGAAAATAATTTGCCACTTAAGTTAGTTTACTGTAAGGTTTATGAATATTTTTCAATGAAATTTTGAAATAGTGTAATTTTCTTGTGCATAAGAAATAATGAGAGGCCGGTGACCAGCACATGTTTTATGAAGCCCTTGTCATTTGATTTTGTCAGATATCTCCTCGGGGCAAAGAAATACCCAAGAATTTTTTTTTCACACAAAGCTTTTTTCAATAATTGAAAAAACAAATTGTGCAGAATGTCGGAGACAAGAATTAACATGCTGCCTGATTTCCACAAGTCGGCATTTAATCTCACCCTCTGCAAACAAAGTTTGGGGGGTATAGTGGAATCACCCAGTCTGTCTGTCCAGACAAATGTTTGACTTACAGATTTAATTTGAGCTTATTAACTCATAAGTTTTCCATAAAATTGATTCCTAAGTTAGCTTTGGACAATTATTTTAACTCAAAACTTGCGCACAAGTTATGCATCCATGATTTAAGAGTTCTAACTCCTAAGCTGGAGCTGGGTAATTGATTTAACACATAAAACTAGTCTATATTAATGGACAAGTGACACAATCCATAACTTAAGAGAACAGTTTTCTAGCTGAAATATGCCTCACAAACAGTAACTGAGCAAATTTATAGGCAAAAATTAGGAGCTTAACTCCTAATTCTTTAGGAGCTTGCATGTTTGAATTGGGCAATTTTTTATATGCCCGTCATTAGACGGGACGTATTATGTTATGGCGCTATCCGTCCAGCTGGCTGGCCGTCCCGAGTCATGTTTTCCAGACATTTTTCCATAACGGATGCATGTACAACTTTGAAATTTGGTCACAATATCTCCCTCAAGAATTGTAAGAGTGAGTTTGCATTTCAGCTGGATTGGTCCATCCTTGACCTACTTTAGGGCTATAAGTAGGTCAAACAGTTTTCCGGACTTTTTTTCGTTACTGATACAGATATTGCCCTGAAATTTACACATAAGCTTCCTTTCAGAGGAATATAAGTTCTGTTTGCATTTCAGCTGGATTGGTCCGTCCGTCCATGACCTACATAAGGATTAAAGTAGGTCAAACAGTTTTCCGGGCTTTTTAGCTCACCTGAGCTGAAAGCTCAAGTGAGCTTTTCAGATCTCCTGTTGTCCGTCGTCTGTCTGTCTGTAATTTTTTTACATTTTCGACTTCTCCAGAACCACTGGGCCAATTTCAACCAAACTTGGCCAAAAATATCCTTGGATGAGGGGCTTTCAAATTGTTTAAATGAAGGGCTATGTCCCTTTCAAAGGGGAGATGATCACAAAAATGCAAAAATAGGGTGGGGTCATTTAAAAATCTTCTCAAGAACCACTGGGCCAGAAAAGCTGAAATTTACATGAAAGCTTCCTGACATAGTGCAGATTCAAGTTTGTTAAAATCATGGCCCCCGGAGATTGGATGGGGCCACAATAGGGGATCATCTACCAGGGGTAGGTTGGGGCCATAATAGGGACTAAGGTTTTACAAGCAAATATATATGGAAAGTCTTCAGATATGGGCCAAGGTGACTCGGGTGAGTGATGTGACCCATGGGCCTCTTGTTTTCGTTACGGATACAGATATTGCCATGATATTTAGTCATAGGCTTCCTCTCTGAGGACTACACGTTCAGTTTGCATTTCAGCTGGATTGGTCCATTCTTGACCTACTTTTGGACTAAAAATAGGTCAGACAGTTTCCTGGGATTTTTTTCATTATGGATACAGATATTGCCCTGATATTTAGTCAAAGGCTTCCTCTCAGAGGAATACAAGTTCAGTTAACATTTCAGCTAGATTGGTCCATCCTTGACCTACTTTTGGACTAAAGATAAGTCGGACAGTTTTCTGGGCGTTTTAGTCCTCTACCGACAAAGTCGAAGGGGACTTTAGGTTTGTGCTCCGTCTGTCTGTCAGTCCAGTTTTCGCACTTTTTTTCTCTGTTCTTGCAGATATTTCTTTTATATTTTGTATGTTGCTTTGCCATAACAAGTTACAGATCAAGTTCGAATTTCATCTCGTTCCGTTGATTTTCCATTAAGTTATGGCCCTTGGACTTAGAAAAATAGCATGAATTGTTAGTTTACATCCAAGTTTCTTATCTCTGTAGATAAGAATACTACACTCATTAAAACTTCTAGCATAGTAATACAATAGTATAGCTAAATTATTCATGATCACCTACATGTCACAGTTTATTGACTTGGTTAAAGACCTAAACTGAATTATAAATTTGTCTTTTTTCCTGGTCTAGTCTCTACTTAAATAGTAGTTGATTTCCAACATTCCTATCCTGGTTCCCCAATTTTTGCTTTTACCATAACCTAACATAATGAACTTTGAATATCGTTGTGATACCATAATTTTTGCAACCGGTAGGGGACTATGTATTGCCATGCAATACTCTCAGAATGCTTGTTTTCATTATGGATATACAGATATTGCCCTGATATTCAGTCAAAATCTTCCTCTCGGAGGAAGGCAAGTGCAGTTAACATTTCAGCTGGATTGGTGCACTATGACCTACAGTATTTTAGGGGTAGAAGTAGGTCAAACAGTTTTCCGAATTTTTTTTGGGTATGGTCACAGGTATTGGTATTTGCTCTGAAATTTAATCATAACCTCCCTTTAAGAGAAATACATAATCAGCTCACATTTCAAACATTTCAACTTAATTGGTGCACCATGACCTACTTCAGGGCTAAAAGTAGATCAAATGGTTTCCTGGACTTTTTATCATCATTGATAGATATTGCTCCGATATTTTTTTCAGCCTCACTCTCAGAGAAAAACATAATCAGTTCACATGTTAGATGGATTGGTGCACCATGACCAAATTTAAGGCTTTTCTATTCAGAATGTGTTTTGTACGTATCAATTCAGAGTGCTCAATATGCTTCCAGGTTGAATTTCACTGTCTGACGGGCGTATATTGTACCGTTTGCAGTACTCTTGTCTTTTGTAGTAAACAGCTGGTATACATGCACGAAAATTTCAGAGAGTTGTGTTTGAATTTTTCATTTCTCTACAGTATCCAAAGCATTGTTTTTAGAGACAGAACACCAATTATTTACAGCACCTATCAAAGCCTTAGATCATAAGGAATATTGATTTGATTGATTCTCTAATCAATTATGATCTTTCGATCAGAGAGCTAGTTGTCAACTTCCCATCACTAATACTGTAATAAAAGGGTTTCAAAACTACCTTGGTTTAGCAAGTATTACTTTTTGTTTTGATGGCACAGAATTCAGTATGTAAAATTGAATTTGAAGAGCATGTAAAATTGTTGGCAGGTGAAAAAATCCACCCTTTTGTGTGATGACCAGCCTTGTGAGTTTGACTTTGAGACCGAGCCAGTTGTCAATATCAAAGTAAAGGTCACAGATAGTGGTTCTCCCCCCTTGACCTTTGTGAAGACCTTGACATTGATGGTAGTAGATGAGAACGACCCTCCACAGGACATCAGATTAGCAGGGAACTCCATAGCAGAGAACAGCCCAGCAGGAACTGTCATAGGTATATTATGTACAGGGACCCAATGTAGTGTCACATTGTTTGCTCATGCACAACAGATTCTTCTTATACCAGCACTTTCTAAAGAAACTTCTTATCCCCGCAATTTCTAAGGAAAGTTCGGGAATATTGTTGTTACCATGTTCCGTCCGTCTGTCACACTTTCTTTATCCTCAAACTCCTCCTTCATCTTAAGAGCCATTCTCTGTAAGCATCAAAATTTTCAATATAGGGATGGATAGGTACCCTCACAGATTTTGTTGAAATTTGGCATATAGTGATTATTTGATACCCTCTCATAGAATTTGGTACCAAAATTCGAAATTGAGGTGCCGTTGCCATGGTAACAAGAACACCTTGAAAATAGTTCCCAAAATGCTTAGAATTTGCTTGATTTTGGCCTGTTTTTTATTAAACATAAATAAATTAATTTTACTGGTGTACAAATTTCTCTTTTGCTTGCTTAAAGATTAGGTTAAGCATAACAAATACATATTAAAACATCAATAAATCAATATTGGATTACCTATTGTTCCTGAAGTTGAAAAATTAATGTTTTGGTATTTTTACTATTTTTGAAAAAAATCCCATTTTATGACATCATTTATAGGAAAACACAACAACACATCTCTATGAAAGTTATATATGATTTAATTCATCCCTTTATGTGCAAAATGTAAAAAAACAAAAACAAAAACAAAAACAAAAACAAAAAAAACACAACCAATGTCTTATTTTGCTAATTAAAATTATATAGCTTCAAAAATTGGTTGCCATGGTAATATGAAATATCTCATGATCTGAATATATGAGTCAAATTTCAATATCTTATCAATATAATATCCTTTATCTATTAAATTGGCATAAACAATGATTCATATTATGTATTCTCATGTAATGAAATATTTCAGTTGTCATAGCAACCAATTATTTCAGTACTTTATAACAAAGTTTTAATAAGTAAACTAGTATGATAATTTGTATCAGAAACCATTACAGGTCTGCTTATTACCATGTGATAGTGTAAACTATCTCATTGTCATATAATCTTTAAACATATAAATTGATGTACAAATGACTGCTCAAATTACATGTAGCAATGAATGATTAATCATTTTGTTACCATAACAACCATTATATAAGATATATGATTCCTTTTAGCTTTGAAGAAAAATGCTTACCATAAAACTGATTTGTTTTCGGAAGCATTAATTAAAATGTTTGTGCCTATTGTTATGTGAAAGTGTTCTGTCATTAAATAATTGTTATAAAGTACAAATTTCATAATTTCCATGGATTAGTCATAAGTTGGTGAAGCAAACATTTATAAAATCTTCAAATCAAAAGGCATTGGTAGAAGATTATACTTAAAATGAAATTTTATGAATGTGTTTGAATACTTTGTATCGAATGTAATTTTGACTTTTCACAAGATTATTTATTTATCTAAAGGTACATGTATTTCCTGTAAAAACATTATCTGACTCTTTAATTATTTAAATTTAGTTATTACAAAGGAGAAAATATGAAGAAAAATATGTTACTATGGAAGCAACCACAATCATTGAATTTAATGTACTTCAGTATATTGATTCTATAATATTATAACTATTACAAAAATTACTTTATCTTTGTATTCATAGGCTGGCTACAATATACTAATTAAGAAAGAATTCAATTTGTAATTTAGTTGCTATAGAAACCTACTTCCATGGAAACATGATGTTGGTTATTTAGATCTCTTTTTATTTACATTAACTACAAGTATTTTACCTACTTATACTCATGCAGTTGAGTCAGTTTTGACCAGAGATGGTCCAAAAGTCCTGTTATAAAAATGTTGGTAATCAGACTGTTTTCGCCATGGAAACATTAAATAGGAACTGTAGCAGCTACATGTAACTTTAATATATTAATTATTGGGTATGCATGCTTTTCTTGACACTGATTTTTATCAGTTCTCCACATTCTGAACAGTGTTACATAGGTACTAAAGCTTTCTGATTTGTTTTGTATGTCAACTAAAGCTTTCAAGGTACCAGAAACATGTTACTTAGGTCATAATCTACTTACACCACCCTTTCTTTTCATTTTGATTAATTCAACTTTAGTGAAAAAACAACTGAATATGGATCGTCATTTGGTTAATGTGTCAGTACTCAGACTCTCCAGAAGAACATAAGTGCACTTTTCTATTTAATTTGTAGCAAATAATTTCATTCATTTCCATGAATATCGGATTCTGTGATGATGGCTTTATAAAATATAATTTGCAATGCAAAATTGAAATTTAATGCCTAATAAAATTTCCAACACATCCATTGTGTATCATATTACACAATTTACAGGGGTTGGGGGATTGTTGTTAAAAACAGGTTTAGGTTTTGTATCAAAATTATAAAATGGGTTTATGTGCCATAGGTGAAGAATGACTTATAAGATGCAGGCATTACAAAAATGCTGCCCATGCACCTCCCAATTCGGGATGGGGGGTGTTGGTGTTATTTTGTTTTTAAAAGAAATTTTGTGTCCATTTTGGTTATTTTAAGAATTTTAATTTAAAGTTGTCCTGTTTCTGTCATACTTATCCTGATCGTTTTTAGCTCACCTGAACCGAAGGTTCAAGTGAGCTTTTCTGATCGCTTTTTGTCCGTCGTCTGTCTGTCCGTCTGTCTGTGAAACTTTTCACAGTTTCATCTTCTTCTCATGAACCACTGGGCCAATTTCAACCAAACATGGCCAAAAGCATCCTTGGGTGAAGGGCTTTCAAGTTTGTTCAAATGAAGGGCCATGTCCCTTTCAAAGGGGAGATAATCACAAAAATGCAAAAATAGGGTGGGGTCATTTAAATATCTTCTTCTCAAGAACCACGAAGCCAGAAAAGCTGAGATTTACATGAAATCTTCCTGACATAATGCAGATTCAAGTTTGTTCAAATCATGGGCCCCGGGGGTTGGATGGGGCCACAATAGGGGATCAAAGTTTTACATACAAATATATAGGAAAAATCTTTAAAAATCTTCTTCTCAAGAACCACTGAGCCAGAAAAGCTGAGATTTATATGAAAACTTTCTGACATAGTGCAGATTCAAGTTTGTTCAAATCATGGCCCCCAGGGGTAGGATGGGGCCACAAGGGGGGATCAAAGTTTTACATACAAATATATAGGGAAAAACTTTAAAAATCTTCTTCTCAAGAACCACTGAGCCAGAAAAGCTGAGATTTACATGAAAGCTTCCTGACATAATGCAGATTCAAGTTTGTTCAAATCATGGGCTCCGGGGGTTGGATGGGGCCACAATAGGGGATCAAAGTTTTACATACAAATATATAGGAAAAATCTTCTTCTCAAGAACTACTGAGCCAGAAAAGCTGATTTTTACATGAAAAGTTTCTGACATAGTGCAGATTCAAGCTTGTTCAAATCATGGCCCCCGGGGGTAGGATGGGGCCACAAGGGGGGATCAAAGTTTTACATACAAATATATAGTTAAAATCTTTTTCTCAATAACCACTGAGTCAGAAAAGCTGATATTTACAAGAAAACTTTCTGACATAGTGCAGATTCAAGTTTGTTCAAATCATGGCCCCCGGGGGGTAGGATGGGGCCACAAGTGGGGGGGGGGGGGGGTCAAAGTTTTACATACAAATATAGGAAAAAGCTTTAAAAATCTTCTTCTCAAGAACCATTGGGCCAAAGAAGTTGACATTTACATGAAAGCTTTCTGACATAGTGTAGATTCAAGTTTGCAAAGGGTAGTTTGGGCCATAATAAGGACTAAGGTTTTACATGCAAATATATATGGAAAGTCTTCAGATATGGGCCAAGGTGACTCAGGTGAGCGATGTGGCCCATGGGCCTCTTGTTTATTAGCGCTTCTGAGCCGAAGGCTCAAAGAGCTAATCATATGGCCATATATATGTGTGGCATGCGGTGTGCGTCAACTTTTTGGAAAAAAGGCTATATCTCAAGAACCCCTTGGCCAATTTTTGTCAAATTTGTCACAGGGTATCCTTGGTCCAAGGGCTTTCATTTGTACTAAAACTAGGGTTGTGACCCTTTAACAAGGGGAGATAATTAGGAAAATGCAAACAAAAGTAGTGGTTGCTAAAAAATCTTCTTCTCAAGAACTACTGGGCAAATTATCGCCAAACTTATGCATAAGGATGAGGATAGGTTGTAGATAAAAAAATTGTTCAAGGCATCATCCTGGGGCAAAGGGTGTGGTCTCAAGGTCACTTCAAAGTTGACCTTAAATTTTGTTTTGTTAAAACTTTGATATTTTGCTTAGTATAAGGACTAGGGTCATCAAATTTTGTCAGTTGATGCATCTTAGGACCTAATATCATGTTGTCTCAAAAGTAGGTCATCGTGACCTACTTTTTGAATTTCGCAGGTAATTATTATTAAATGGATTTCGATGCATATCTTGGACACTTTTGAGCCTATGATCATCAAAAGTTGTCAGTTGATGGATCATGGGACCTTGAACTGTGTCATGTGAAAAGTATGACCTACTTTCTGAATTTTATGGCTAATCATTTATGAATACATTTTAGGTTCTTATTTCAGATTCCGAGAGGTTTAGAAACATCAAACCTTGTAAGTTGATGCGTCTAGAGGCCTCAAAACATATTTATATAAAAAAGAAGTATGTCACAGTGACCTACTTTTTGAATTTTGCAGACATTCAAATTTCACATTTTCAATTTTAGATGCATATTTTGGACACTATGAAAGCTAGGATCATCAAACTTTGTCAGTTGATGCATCTTGAGTCTTCATAGTTTGTTGACCAAAAAGTAGGTCACCATGACCTACTTTTGAATTTGACGGCTATATTTTAATAGTTCAGATACTATTTGACTTACAATTATCAAACTTTGTCAGTTGATGCATTTTGAGTCTTCAGAGTGTGTTGACTAAAAAGTAGGTCATCGTGACCTACTTTTGAATTTGACGGCTATATTTTAATAGTTCAGATACTATTTGACTTACAATTATCAAACTTTGTCAGTTGATGCATTTTGAGTCTTCAGAGTGTGTTGACTAAAAAGTAGGTCATCGTGACCTATTTTGGATTTTGACGGCTATATTTGAATATTTCAGATACTATTTGACTTACAATCATCAAACTTTGTCAGTTGATGGGTCTTGAGTCTTCAGAGTGTGTTGACCAAAAAGTAGGTCACTGTGACCTACTTTTGGAATTTGACATTTATATCTGAATATTTCAGATACTATTTGACTTCAATTATCAAACTTTGTCAGTTGATGTATCTTGAGTCGTTGGATTTTGATTGCCTAATCTAATAGTGTACTGTATGATATCCCCTTCATACACTATCATGTGATAGGTCTTTAAAACCTTGTTAATTGTTGAATCTTGGTTAGTGAGAATTTTTGCCTGTTCTACAATGTATCAGAAGAGCGATTCTAGGCCCATGGGGCTCTTGTATTAGAATTCCTAGAAGAAAATTGCACATACTACACAACAATTTGGATAGTGGTCATAGAAAGATACCTAAAGGTTTTGCAATCAAATGGCAAGGCCACAATGAGATAATGACTTTGGGATTTAGTCATGTGATAGCTTGTGTAATTCTCAACAGACAGATATATCATTTGTTATCGAAGACAACAAATTTAGAATTAATCTTGTAATTTTTAGACCTAACTGATGTAGTATACAGCTAATGCTTTAGCTAAAAGTAGAAAATATTTGTTTTTTCATGCTTCTATTGGAACTTAACATTTAAATATGGTTACCCTAGCAAAAGCAATGCAACTGAGTGATTCAAGGTCCTGGCAACTTGTAAAAATACTAAGGCACTGGAGTTAATAAAATAGTGTTATTCCAAAACAAAAACAAAAATCAGAGAAATTAATGAGATTTTCTTCCAAATGGATAAAAAAGATTTCTATTGCTGAGTTTTATAGACTCCAATATTTTATTATTTATTATTTTTTGACAGGCAGGCTTACAGCAGTGGACCAGGATGCAGGACAGACCTTGACCTTTACCCTTTTGAACTACACAGATGTCTTTTTGTTGGAAGGAACTGATTCAATAGCTACATTTGCAAGCTTAGATTATGAACACCAGTCGCTGTATGTCTTGTCTGTTAGATGTACAGATGATGGGAACGAGCCTGAGTCTGTGAGTTTAAACTAGATAGAATGACAGAATATCACACTAAAGTCATCCGTGTCAATCCTAGTTACACTGTATGTATGTTTAGCATATTTATACCCCCAGCAAACAAAGTTTAGGAGGGGTACCTTGGAATCAGCATGTCAGTCTGTCTGTAGACATGATTTTGTCGGGACATGTTCTAAGAGACTTGCTCATGAGTTTTCATAAAAATTTGTACACTCTTTATTTATTGTGAACCTGATATTTTCTATTATCTGAAATGTAGCATACAGCCAGATATATGGTATAAGTTTTGGCATATGTATAGAAATATCTAAAAATGCACAGACTTCGAAAAGTAATTGATAGTTTACAAATCCTGTAGGTTGAGTCCATTGTGACGTTGGATATATTGATAGTTTACAAATCCTGTAGGTTGAGTCCATTGTGACGGTGGATATATTGATAGTTTACAAATCCTGTAGGTTGAGTCCATTGTGACGTTGGATATATTGATAGTTTACAAATCCTGTAGGTTGAGTCCATTGTGATGGTGGATATATTGATAGTTTACAAATCCTGTAGGTTGAGTCCATTGTGACGGTGGATATATTGGATGTAAATGAGACACCTAGCTTTTCTGATGTGACAGACATAACTGTTCTAGAGAACACGGCAATGGGGGAGGTAATTGGAAGAGTCACTGCTGTGGATTATGATATCCAGGAGACACAGCTGTTATTATCAATAGCCAAGGGATCCACAGACTTCATGATAACTGATACATCTTGCTCTACAGAGGTAGTACATCACTTAATATAAGAATTATTCACTGACACCATTACCTGTTTCCTATAAAATCTTATGACTAAGATAAAAAAAAATAAAAATAGAAATAATTGATTTTTACAACTCCTCAATTGCAGGTTTTGAATGAACATCAAAAGTATGCATGTCCACATTTGAGAAAGGGCAATGTATTAATGATAGTCTTAATCTGGACCTACATAATCAGCAAACTTAAAGAAATGACTAAATCTTTATTAAACATTGTGTACTGTATGATGTGATGTTGAAGGGCTTATGTTATTTTGATCAAACTTAAAATAACAACTGTGTTACATGCTTGCACAAAATAACATTCAATTTTGTAACAATAGAATGATCGTGTCAATTTTAGTAAGGAAACAGAGCTCTTAACATTTACAGTCTTCTGGCCTACTTACTTGGAACATTTTATTGCTTATTTAATTGCAAGGTAGCTAGAATTTTTTTTATTTAAGTGTTAAAAGATTTTTTTTTTTTTTTTTGGTAAAAAAGTTCACAGATGTACAAACAATTGGTATTTAGAAAGTGTGTAATGACTTTAGGCATTAAACAGAACTTAAATTCTCTTCATAATTTAAAAATTTTTATGAAGTTTTATAATGAATGCATGGAAGTAAACTGTCAGGCTTAAATTTTTCGGCAGTCTGGGCAAGGTACTCAATGCATCAGTAGCTTTTCCACGAGCCACCCCCTGGACTACGAAACAAAGCCTCTCTACCCACTGATACTGTCTGTGCAGGACAGCCGAGGCCTGACCAGCTCCTACAGTCTGACGGTCAATGTACAAGATGTCAACGAAGCTCCGTCTGTATGTCTGCCCTTACTCTTGTTTTTGTTTCTTACTCTTGTTTTTGTTTCCTCTACCATTCTGCTGGGGGTGTAAGTGATTGAATTAATTGGAGAGTTCCAAGTTACTGCAGGGGAACAATGTTTTATTCTGAATTTATACACTTGCACTCACATGATTCCAGTCTTGATAGCCCTTGATACTGCCGCTGCAGATGATACATGTACAAGTATTTTGTAGTATGAGGTAGTGATGAAACGATTGTCACCGACAATCGATTGTTGATCGTTTTTGGCTTGTCGATTCTGATTATCAATTCCATTTTTCATGATCGATTGTCGGCCAAACACAAATCTACAATAAACGGGTCAACTACGTATGTATTTTGATTAATATGAAAAGGGAAAAGGCTTCCAATGTTATCATCCTCATGGATATTGAAATCAATCAGCAATCATGAAGTTGATAACTCTCCGAGATTCCCCTGACTCTTATCCCTGCTTGTATAGTGTGACATGTGCACATATATCACGATATAAAAGCAGGGGTAAGAGTCGGAGAAGTATCAGATTAGTTATTAACTTGATATGTATCCCTACCCATGGAAAGCCAAGTCAGACGTCTGGAAAATTTTGGGGTTTCTTAAAACCGAAGCCAATCTGGATGTTGTGGCTAGAAGCCTAGAAAGAAACACCCATTTTATTCCTCATTAATGGGCTAATAGATGTGTGTATGTTTTACATATCCATAAAACTAAAAAGAAATAACCCCAAACTAATAAACATTTATTAACTACATATAAATACCGATTATATCGATCATTGATCAATACAGTTCTTCCAATTTTGACCGATTATCGATTATGAAAATTTTCCAATTATTCAACACTAGTATGAGGTATATAATTGATATAATGTGCTGCCAAGGGCTATCCCACTGATACAAGAAATAAGTAGGGGCTGTTTAAATCCCACTGATACAAGAAACAAGTAGGGGCTGTTTAAATCCCACTGATACAAGAAATTAGTTGGGGCTGTTTAAATCCCACTGATACAAGAAATTAGTAGGGGCTGTTTAAATCCCACTGATACAAGAAATTAGTAGGGGCTGTTTAAATCCCACTGATACAAGAAATACGGTGGGGCTGTTTAAACTCTTCTTTATTTTTGGACCCTTTTGAAGGGCTACGTAACTATCAATATTTGGACAGTAGTGCTTAAGTGATCTACCAAGGTGAGTTAAAATACATGCAGTCTACTCCACTTACATTGAAGTCACTTATATTGAACTATCTGTTATATTGAAGTAAAAATAAATCCCTGTAATGTTCATATAGCTCAACATCGTTAATCATACTTTAGATATGATGAACAATTCAGGTCAGTCCTTTGAATTTTAATATAGATCTACTTTTCTAGATTAACAATATATTTGCATGATATCTATGTAAATTAAAACACATAGCTTAAACTTAGTTTTATTATGCCCCCCCCCCCCCCCCCCCCCCCCCCCCCCCCCCCTTCAAAGAAGAGGGGCATATTGGTTTGCACCTGTCAGTCGGTAGACCACATGTTGTCCGCTCAATATCTTGAGAACCATTCACTTGATGATAATGATATTTCATATGTAGGTTGGTTATGAGTAGAAGAGGACCCCTATTGTTTTCCAGGTCAAAAAGTCAAAGGTCAAGGGTAAATCTAGTCTGGACATAGGAATATAATGTCTGCTCAATATCTTGAGAACCTTTTGCTTGAAAGACATCAAACTTAACACACTGGTACATCCTAAGGAGTAAATGACCCCTAATGATTTTGAGGTCATATGGTTAAAGGTCAAGGGTCAAACTGGGCATAGGAATATACTGACTATTCAATATCTAGAGAACCCTTTGCTTGACAGACATCAAACTTGTTACACTGGTACATCTTCAGGAGAAGATGACCCTATTGATTTTGAGGTCACAGGGTCAAGGGTCAAACTGGACGTTGGAATATACTGTCCGCTCAATATCTTGAGAACCCTTTGCCTGACAGACATCAAACTTGGTACACTGGTACATCTTCAGTAGAAGATGACCCCTATTGATTTTGAGGTCACATGGTCAAAGATCAAGGGTCAAACTGGACATTGAAATATACTGTCCGCTCAATGTCTTGAGAACCCTTTGCTTGACAGACATCAAACTTGGTACACTGGTACATCTTCAGGAGAAGATGACCGCTATTGATTTTGAGGTCACATGGTCAAAGGTCAAGGGTCAAACTGGACATTGGAATATGCTGTCCATTCAATATCTTGAGAACCCTTTGCTTGACAGACATCAAACTTGGTACACTGGTACATCTTCAGGAGTTTATGATCCCTATTGATTTTGAGGTCACATGTTTAAAGGTCAAGGGTCAAACTGGACATAAGAATATACTGTCCATTCAATATCTTGAGAACTCTTTGCTTGACAGACATCAAACTTAGTACACTGGTACATCTTCAGGAGAAGATGATCCCTATTGATTTTGAGGTCACATGTTTAAAGGTCAAGGGTCAGCCTGTACATTGGAATATACTGTCTGCTCAATATCTTGAGAACCCTTTGTTTGACAGACATCAAACTTAGTACAGTGGTGTATATTCAGAAGATGACTCCTATTGATTTTGAGGTCACATGGTCAAAGGTCAAGGGTCAAACTGGACATAGTAATATACTGTCCACTCAATATCTTGATAACCCTTTTGCTTGACAGACATCAAACTTAGTACACTGGTATATCTTCAGGAGAAGATGACCCATATTGATTTTGAGGTCAAAAGTCAATTGTTGAACTGGGCGTAGAAATATATTGTCTCCTATATTTTAAGAATTATTTGCTTGATTGACACCAAACTTGGTACACAGATACAGCATAAGGAGTAGATGACCCCTATTGATTTTTAGGTCAGGCTTAAAATAAAAATTGATTTGTTTGATGTACTCCGACCGACCCGTGAAATTTGTCCCGACCCAATCGTTTTTTCTACACTTTTTTGTTGCTCCCTGGAAAGTAAACATTCTTCGAATTAGTTTTAAAGTTGATGCCCCCCCCCCCCTTTTTTTTTGGACTAGTTATTTTACAGAATTTTTGTTACACTGTATCAAAATGTTCTTTGGGCGTCTTTCGGCTCTACTTTCACTTTGATAATGACCATTTGTTAATCCGGGAACTTTTCAAACACTTTTCTATATGAACGATCAAATATACCGCATCCCTGCTCCAAATTACCACATTATCTACCAACAAGATAGAGGAAGAAGCTACAAACTCCCTTGTCGAGGCCTGATCGTATTTGTGTACAAAAGTTTGAATGCCATGTTACTTAAATAAAAAATCAGGCGAGATAGCGCACCAAAATTATGGTGGACCACAAGTCTGCGTTCAAGTTGATGGTCTATATATATTTCTGAAAAAGCACGCATAAAATTTTGATATGGGATTATTTAAATGTTATGACGATTTAATAGGTGAAAGGCACTTTTACTTTGCTCTTAAACTGAGACACACGAATGGAACATGATCGTCACAACAAATTGAACGATGCAGGGAAGTCGGCATTGAAATTATATTGGGCAATATTAAAACTGATTATAAATTGCCGTCATCATGTAATTCACTTGGATATTCATGGATCACATTAAAGTGTTTAAGTGATTACTATTATGAATGTCAAACCACAAATAGAAGAATCAATCGGTGGTAATAAAAACTGTAGAGGTCCTCATCCGTGACGAATACAAAACGTCCTGAGAAATTTTCAGAAGGCAGTGGAAGATTTACGCGTGTTCTGACAGTAACTTGAAAGTCTCCTATTTAGTTATTTGTATAATTAATTTATTTCTTGGAATTTTTGTACCTGGAGAGCTTTTGTGATACAACACCTCACCCCACCCAATCAATATACAATGATATTCAGATATTGAATATCATTACAGTTGTTATCTCCTGCAGAACTTATTTTCAAAATCTTGTCAGTATCTCAGTACGACTTCATGAAGTTTTTATTTCTTTTATGAAGTAAAATGTATGATTTTATTCCGATTTATAAGAACCCTGTTGATTAATTCTTAATTGGTCAATATACCATCTACCATTGATCTTTGTCATCCCTTGCTCTGCAACCTCTGTTATCTTTTGAGAACTCTTATTCAGTAGTAAAACAAGCCCTAGGTACATTTATGTAGATTATTAATTGAATATTTTACTTGCTAGCATTTAAATCTTTTTCAGGATATCTTGTTCAATGGGAAGTTATTATCTTCACTGTCTGTGAATGAAATGACACAAAATGAGACCATGGTAGAGTTGTCTGCTCTTGATTCAGATGATGGCCAGCATCACAAATTTTCAATTGTTTCTGGAGACAAAGCAAATTTTGAAGTGGTTGAAAATAAACTTAGAGTAAGTAAAATATAGAATAGATCCAATAAACTTAAAATAAACAGTGTGAATGGGATATGGTCTCTAGAAATTCTTCAGTATCTGTTGAATAACAATCTCGTGAGCTAGCTAACACCGTACATATACTATACATTGTGCATAGATATTTGTGGATACATCATTTATACTGTTTTGATTCTCTTTAGGTGCAGGCGGGTGCAGTTCTAGATTATGAGACAAAAACGGTGTACAGACTGGTCATCAATGTGACTGATGATGGCTTACCTCCAATGTCTTTACAGAAGAACATCACCATTCAAGTCAGAAATGTCAATGAACCACCAGAGTCATTGAGTATGGACAACAATAGGGTAAAAGGGACATATGTTACAGAACTTTGAATTTACTTGTAATATTATATAGGAGTAGAGTTTATAGATGTTTTGGGGTTTTGTTAATCTCCCTATTGTAGGTGCCTGAGAACACTTTAAAGGGAGGTATGATTGGTACTTTTCATACCACTGATCCAGACAACAAAAAGACAGATGTTCAAACATTTACTTATGAACTGGTGACGAGCCAAGAAGGCAGGTTCAGAATAGTAGGAAATCAGCTCCAAGTAACTTCTGTTTTACTATTTTATAGTAAACTCAAATTTAAAAAAAAAAAAGAGGACAGAATATTGATGTAAGATTTGTAGAGAAGTTATTGAATTTGATGTGATTGTTTTCTTAGGTGGGCCAAGCCAACGAGAACTGCCATCAGAGAGAGGGGTTTTCCTGTGGATTGAACTATGAGAAGTCTGTTAGTTACAATGTTACCATTCTGGTGTTTGATAATGGGCTCCCTCCACAAAGTTCCCTGTTTAACTTGTCAGTCTATGTGACAGATGTCAATGATAGACCCACAAATCTAGCTTTGTCAGGTAATATCCAAAAGGTATCGCGAGAATTTAGTTAGAAAATAAACAGTGGTGACATAACAATTTTCATGCTTTAGCAATTTTAGTACTTTAATCTTCATCTTGTAAGATATTTTATCATATTATTGTTTTAAGGTGTACAATGTAGTTCCGATTCTTGAAAATAGGTCACAAAGTTCAGGGTCATGCACCTAAAGGTACAGTGATAGGCCGTCTTACGGTTATGGATGAAGATGCTGACCAGTCACATGTTTTCTCTTTGGTATCGGGTGGCAAAGGACAATTTCTGGTCAATAATGATGGTCAAGTTACTAAGGCAACAGACCAATATCTAGAGAGTGGGCGTGTCTATGATATATATGTGGAGGCTGTTGATGATGGACATCCTCAACTGAAAGTAAATTACCGAAAATGAATGTTTTTGAAATGTTGCAGAATTAATATTGTCAAAAAGAGAAAAAAAATTACAGTTACTCAATAGATTAAAGTGTTGTACCATAACAGTTGGACTGGATTTTTGAGAATTTGATTAAATGTGCATGGAATATGATATATGCTGTGTAAAGAAATTTAAAAAAAAAAAAACCAAAACAAACAAAAGAACTCCCTGGTGTCTGAATTCACTAGCAGTTGAGGGTGCATTGTATTTTTGTATACTTGCAGATTGCTTCTACCTTCCAAATAGCCATCCTAGGAGTTAGAGCTCCTGTCAGCGTGAATTTCACCTCAGAAGGAGGCAGAAGATTTTATTCTGTCAATCATCCTATTGTCATGGAGAACATGGATGCAGGCACTGTAATTGGCTCTTTGGAGGGTGTAAACAATGGGGCGGATCAAACTTTAGTTTTCTCTTTGGAAACGAAAGACAAGGAAACTCCTTTTAGTTTGGAAAATGTCAGCTGTCATGGAAGAGTAAGTTGGCAACTTCAAAATGGCTTCAAGATTTTCTTGAACTTAACTAATGCACTGTGTTGAAAAAGTATTACAGAGCTATTGGCAAAATTTTCAGGATAATAGTACGTGGTGCAGGGTACCTGTGAAGACTCAGAAAGTTCTAGACTTTGAAAAGCAGTCTTCATTGTCTGTGATTATTACAGCAGAGAATGGAGATGGAGGGAAACTGGTGGAGATGATTGAGGTCACCATTGAAAATGAAAATGAGGCTCCCCAGGTGATTTATATATGTAAAGTTGTTGCTGCAGCTTCATTTTAAGTATCAGCTTAAATTAGTATGACTACTCTAGAAATCCAATAATGTATATGATAAAGGTAAGAGTCAAATTCTTTCCATATCATAAATAGGCTATAGAAAGAAAAACATGGTATAATGACAATCAATTTGATCAAAAAGTCATGAAATATACAAAGTTGTATGCATATTATACATTTAGTTTAACTCTAGATAGTTTATGTTGATCCCATGGTGGTAGATAATCTGATTGTTTCTAGTAAAACTAGTTTTTTAAAAATGTTAATGAGTATGAGGCATACATGCCAACTTTTAAAAATCCCCATGGGGGATTTTGCGCGCGACGACCTTTTTTCAAAGCTCAAAATTCACTACATTTTACCATGAAAATAAATATTCAAGTAAAATATCAATCTAATCATTGTACATGTATCATATATTAACATAACATCAAGTGTGTTTGACCATTAACTTTAACAAACTATTAAAAAAAAAACACTTTGAAAGATACACATAAATGTTTTATTAAAATCATGTATTCAGCAAAAAATTCTCTTCAACAACAAGTCACCTACATATTATCAAATAATACTTAAAGTTGCATCCTTTTACACCACATAAACATTGGCTGGTCTATATATCAAAATTTGAATTAAAGCACATGCATGTAGGTACGACTACAAAGGTGATCTTGCTTGTCTGTAAACATGGGCTTGCAAAGTCTGGTGGAACTATCTGCATTGCAACCAGAAAAGGAGTGATCTTCCCTGCTATGAAATTTGCGAACAAAACCTTTGCACCCATGACATCTGAAATAATTACCAGGAAAAAAAGCACATCAAAATATACGTTTTCACTTGTAAATTAAGGCTACTTGCTAATATAAAATTCAGTATAGACTTGTGCGAATTACGCATCACAAAGTCTATTATATTATATTATACTACACTATATAGACTACATGTATATAATACATCGCTATAGATTTGGATAGCCTATATTATTATAGTTGGAAAAAAAATTTGACGTACCTTATTGCATATTTTGGATGCTGTCAGCGAGAGGCAAAAATCGGGAATGTCCGATTGTTTGGTAGTGACACTATCATCGTTGTCATTCACGTTTGTGTAAAGGATATGTCAATTTGAAATCTGTCTCCCCGATTAATTGCTATCAAAACATGCTTCGCACTGTCCAATAAGCACCCCGACACAGGCAGACCAGGTAAATTAAACTACCCTCATACCATGCGACACAGGTAAACAGTAATGGCTGACTATTGTCCCGATTTCTGATTGGCCAGTTCAGAAATGACGCGGGATTTCAAATTCCGGTTGGAAATGGGGGGTTTGTTGTCGTAAAATGGGAGATATTTTTAGAAAATCGGGATTTCGGGGCATTTTGGCAATCCCGATCGGGATATCGGGATTTGCCTTTTCAGTTGCTTCAAATCGGGAGAATCCCGCACAAATCGGGAAAGTTGGCATGTATGATGAGGAAATAGTTAAATGACTCACCTCTCACTGGATATAACAGAGCTCCACAAAAGTGATCATTTTCTAGTTATTTTCTTATCAACACATATACACCCTAGAAATTCAAATTCTTTAACAAATTTCACAACCCACTGCTAGCAAACTAATCAGCCACTTTCAGTTTGTTTAAGGTTGACAGCTGTATGAGAAAGTATTGTTTCCAATACACTATTCTTTGAAATCAGCAATTATGCCCCCCTTCAAAGAAGAGGGGCATATTGCTTTGTACCTGTCGGTTGGTCGGTCAGTAGACCACATGTTGTCTGCTCAATATCTTGAGAACCATTCACTTGATCGCAGTGATATTTCATGTGTGGGTTGGTTATGAGTAGAAGAGGACCCCTATTGTTTTTCAGGTCAAGAGATCAAGAGTCAATCTAATCTGGACATAGGAATATACTGTCCACTCAATATCTTGAGAACCCTTTGCTTGGCAGACATCAAACTTGGTACACTGGTATATCTTTAGGAGAAGATGACCCCTATTGATTTTATGGTCAAGGGTCAAACTGGACATAGGAATATAATGTCCGCTCAATATCTTGAGAACCCTTTGCTTGACAGATGTCAAACTTGGTACACTGGTACATTTTCAGGAGAAGATGACCCCTATTGATTTTGAGGTCACATGGTAGACACAATCTCGTTGCGAGCAATGAATAAGTCAAAGGTCAAGGGTCAAACTAGACATAGGAATATACCCTCTGCTCTATATTTTGAGAACCCTTTGCTTGACAGACATCTAATGATTTATCAACAATTTTCAAAAGGGTCCTGTGGCTATCGAATTGGGAAAAATTGTCAACATTTTTATCAAATTGGGAAAACCTAGACATTATTGTAAACATGCTAAATATATCATATCAAACAAGAAATCAAACACAAATTGATGTCATTCTTTTATTTTACATATTTAACTTTCTTTTCTTTAAGCTCTTAATTTTTTTTTACTATTCTTTATAAATCATCTAGAATTGCATATCTGTCATGCTTTACATAAATATTCACATTGAACTTATTTTTTAACAAATACATTTTTCACTAGCTTTTATTATTGGGAAAGGTGCAAGTTAAATTGGGGGGAAATTAGTAATTTTTAGGAAGGGAAAGGTCTGATATTCGGACCTAAAATGGGTCTTAAAAAATCACTGATTAAACTTGGTACATCTTCAAGAGAAGATGACCCCTATTGATTTTGAGTCGCATGGTCAAAGGTCAAGGGTTAAAATGGACATAGTAATATATTGTCTCCTATATTTATGTCCCCCTTCAAAGAAGAGGGGCATATTGGTTTGCACCTGTCGGTCGGTAGACCACATGTTGTCTGCTCATTATCTTGAGAACCATTCACTTGATCGTAATGATATTTCATATTTGGGTTGGTTATGAAAAGAAGATGACCCCTATTGTTTTTCAAGTCAAAAGGTTAAAGATCAAGGGTCAATCTACTCTGGACATAGGAATATACTGTCTGCTCAATATCTTGAGAACCCTTTGCTTGACAAACAGCAGACTTGGTACACTGGTACATCTTAAGGAGTAGATGACCCCTATTGATTTTGAGGTCACATGGTCAAAGGTTAAGGGTCAAACTGGACATAGGAATATATTGACTAATCAATATCTTGAGAACCCTTTGCTTGACAGACATCGAACTTGGTACACTGGTACATCTTCAGGAGAAGATGACCCCTTTTGAATTTGAGGTCACATGGTCAAAGGTCAAGGGTCAAACTGGACATAGGACTATACTATCTGCTCAATATCTTGAGAACCCTTTGCTTGACAGACATTAAACTTAGTACACTGGTACATCATCAGGAGAAGATGACACCTATTGATTTTGAAGTTACATGGTCAAAGGTCAAGGGTCAAACTGGACATAGGAATATACTGTCTGCTCAATATCTTGATAACCCTTTGCTTGACAGACATCAAACTTGGTACACTGGTTGATGACCCCTATTGAATTTTAGGTCACATGGTCAATCCACACTTGACATACGAAGATATTGCCTGCTCAATATTTTGAATTGATGATACTACTCTCAATTAAATGATGTGTGTGTATAACCCTTTTCAATTTTGCACTGGGGGGGGGGGGGGCATATGTGTTTTACAAACATCTCTTGTTTTGGGTATTGTTGCTGTGGTATATATAGACCTTACATGGCACACATAGACATTTTCATTGTATTGGGGCATATATAGACATCACTCACACACAAATCCTTGATCATAAAACTTGATAAATGGGTAAAAATGAGAAATCATAAAAAACGATTACTTGAAATCTAGATGTCATGATAATCTTATTACCGCAGCTCAGATAGTTTCTTGATAAAATGATGCTGGATCATGATTGGTTTACATCAGTCCCGTGAAGACAGAGTATTACTTGTACTCCACTAGAAATTCTATACACTGTCAGTGCCTACTATTATATCATGAGAATGTTTATACACCCTGTCGCTAGAATTTAAAGTAGGCACCTATCATGACAGTATGAAGTCGTGATGTAAACAAAAATGTCTAAATGATGTTTCATTGTTAAATGTTCAATAAGTTTTTTATATTCCTTTTGTGGCCATTGGAGGGGTGAATTCTATGCATGGTCATTTATTGACTGGGTATGGGGTGATATCTGGTTAGTAAATTTCACAACTGGTGCAGCTTTGCCTTGTCGAAATTTACATCCCCCTCCCCCCGGTACCAGGTATCAATAAATGATAATGTAACCTTTATACCATACCACAAAGCTTTTTTTCAACAAACTAAGCAGTTTCACAGTTGTGGAATTCATATATGGCATTACAAACGTAATTAACAGGATATCAAAGCTGGTAGTTCGGAGTTGTCTGTGCTGGAGAACACCCAGGGAGCCATTGTCACCATGTTCCAGGTATCAGATCCGGACATTGGTGATACACACACCTTCACACTACTGGATGATGCTGAAGGAAAGTTCATCCTCAGCACACAAGGACAATTATCCACAGCCAAAGGTATAGATGTCCAACCTTTCAGAATTTAATAACATTAATTCAAATTGGCCTTTTTCCTTCTTTAAATATACTTCAGAGCATATTTGAATCATTTAGGCTTGTTAAAATGTGTACTTATGAGGGGGAAAATATACTGAAGTTATTTAATTGTTTGCATTAAATTGGATATCATTGATATTAGACATGGTGATAGACTTTGAGAAGAGTCCTGAGGTTAACATAGCAGTCCAAGTCACTGATAATGGAGGACTGACATTGGAGAAGAACTTCAGTGTCAGGGTGGAAGATACTAATGAAAGACCCACACAGATCAAACTCTCACAGAATAAGGTATGAAGACCAACACAGATCAAACTCTCACAGAATAAGGTATGAAAGACCCACACAGATCAAGTTCTCACAAAATAAGGTATGAAAGACCCACACAGATCAAACTCTCACAGAATAAGGTATGAAGACCCACACAGATCAAACTCTCACAGAATAAGGTATGAAAGACCCACACAGATCAAGTTCTCACAAAATAAGGTATGAAAGACCCACACAGATCAAGCTCTCACAGGATGAAGTATGAAAGACCCATACAGATCAAGTTCTCATAGAATAAGGTATGAAGTCTTACACAGATCAAAATCTCACAGAATAAGGTATGAAAGTAACTAATATGAAGTTGTCAAATAGATTTTTACCTCAGGTGACAATGCTTGATCCCAAAGATTAACTGTATCATAAATCATTTCCATCTTCTGTGACTAAAATCTGCTTCCTGAATGTGCTTGTAATGTTTTGTTAAATTTACAGGTGAAAGAGATGAGTGATCCTGGGACAGTGATTGGTCAGTTAGTGACCGAGGACCCAGATATTGGGCAGACTCACAGTTACACATTGGTGGACGATGCTAGAGGTCGGGTCCTCATCAATGGAAACACTCTACAGGTTAGACCTAGGATTCATAAACCAATTGAAAAGCAGTTTTCTATTTGTGCATTGGATTAAATTTCTGGTACACTAACTTGAGAAGCAGTCGAATGTTCAAAGATAGAAACTTATAAGATTTTTAAAAAACCAGCTAGTCCCCTTGATGTACACTTTAAGCAGTATTTCAAAATAACCGATTTCAATATACTGTATGTGTAACATATTTTTATGGGATGCAAATTATAGTGGTTTTGGTGGTGAAACAAGAGCACTAATTTATGGTTGTACTAAAACAAGAAATTCTCTATTTATCCATTATCATAGATAGAAGAAACGCTAAATCATGATTACGCCAAATAGTGCATCAGCTCCGACTGCCGAATTTTAGACACGCTAAAATAAGTACACATTAACATGTGTGATTTCATCTTTGGGGGGCAATTTACTTCAATGTGGCAACCAAATGCAAACTATTAAAAATCTAATGGAAATCTATTGATTTGATCTATATTAGTTCATATTTAAATTAACTCTGGAATTGAATCTGATTGTATGATACTCAGGTGGCTGTCAAAGGAGAGGGATGTGATGAGATGGGAGGGACCTCCTGTTTACTGGATTTTGAATCCAAGGAAAGCTTTGATGTAGTGATTACCACTCAAGATTCTGGATCTCCCTATTTGAATCTGACTGTGTCTTTGACAATAGATGTGACAGATGTCAATGATCCACCACATCACCTGGGTCTGAGCGTGATGAGTCTGCAGGAGGATGCATGGATCGGGACAGTGGTTGGGATGATAGAGGTATGCACTGTAGCTATCATACAGACTGACTGTATGTGTGTAGATTCTGTGGATTGTGATTTGAAGGGAGATAACCCTTCTACAAAGAAATTATGCTATCCAAGACTTGGGGAAACTGATAGGTTAAAGCAACACTGTAAAGTATTGTGTATAGTGCACACACCCCACATTTGAAAAAAAAGAATTCTGAAAAAACCTTAATCCTCTGCAGTGATTTTTTAAGGCCCATTTTGGGTCTGAATTTCGGCCCTTTCCCCTCTTAAAAATTGAAGAAGAAAAATTCCCAAGTTAGCTTGCATTTTTCCCAATAATAAAATTATGAAAGGAAAACATATTTGAAAAAAATAAACATTCGATGTGAATTATATAAGACTTAACAAAGAGTTATGGGAATGATGATTTGGATAGAATAGTTTAAAATTTTAGAAGGTTAAAGAAGTGTAAAATAAAGATGATATAATGTTTGATATGATTTTAAAACTTATTTAATATGAAATTGATTTTTCCCAATTTGACTGAAATGTTGACAATTTTTTCCAATTCGAAAGCCACAGGACCCTTGTTAAAAATGTAGAAAAATCACTGCTATGTAATGTGCACATCCAGTTGACATTTTGATCGATTTTGATTAAAATTGAAATATTGTGTCAATGTTAATATCAGAGACAAATCATGGTTGGTTGAATTTTTTTTTAAACGTCCCACTCGAGAATTTTTAACTCATATGGAGACAGACAAATTATGAAACTACTCATTGACATGATCTCTTTTATGAAATAATTAAAGATTTTTAGTCTTTCTTTAAAGGTCAACTGAAACGATTTTCAAAGTTCGTTTTTCAAATAAATTCCGTAAGAAAATACCATTCCTTAAATGTTTTCACATAAGAATAATTTTTGTTTCGATCATCCAGGTAGATACGACATCGTTAATTTCAACCCGGTAAATTTTATTGTATGAGTTATCTGCCCTTTAGGCGAACCTGATATTTCAATATGGCGGCACGATATGAAAATCATTCGGAAGATTGTATTCCTGAAATAGATATATCGCTTAGTGTTAATGTGCAGCCCTGCCAATACGAACCAGTTGTACAGCGAGACGCATCCCCACTAGTGGAAAACGATAGTTATTCAGAAAACGGCGAGGATCAATCGGACGAATGCCCTTCACCTGTTCACCATCTGATATGCGAGGTCGATATGCAATGGTTTGTTAATTTAGGCTAATTATTTATATGAGACTTTTAATGAAAACGAAACGATTACTCAAAGCTCAGAAGTGCATCAGCATGTATTTCTAAGACTAGTTTTCTATTATTCTAACAGGTGATCATATAGGCTAGTAATGTCATCGCAATGCCCTCAAGAAGGGAGTCCAAATGTTGCAGTGCATAGGATTGAAGAGGTGGGCGTGTCCTGCATCACAGATCACGAAGGTTTTGTTGTGGCAAACTGTCTCAACAGATTGGTTATAGGAACAGCTTATTATGAATGCATACAAAATATTGGTCCCTTGGAGGAGGGGGAATTGATTCACAAGTATGTATTTTGTTATGATTACTCAAAGTTAATATTGGGGGGGGGGGGGGGGGGGGGGCACTCGGTCTCCTGATTCACTATGACACGGCCATAGTCATAGTCATTAATGAAGCATTGTAAAATAAATGTCTAGATACTATTAAATACCAATGTTCTTTAATATTTTCTAGATTGAAATTGCTAATTTATTTAAGTATTTCAAATAATTTAATGCAAATTAGTAGATAAAAATGAAAATAAGTATGTCAATGGTCAATGGGGCAGGCACTCGGTCTCCTGATTCACTATGAGCCATAGTCATAATGAACCTCTCCTATTTCAATATCTAAACCCACTGAATTGTTGACCCTTTTATGCACTTCCTTTCAAATAAACATAAAATGTGCCTCAATCAATTTCTTATGTTTTATCTTTACCCATTTTACTGTCTAACCATGTGTACATTTTATATCAATTTCAAATCAGAAATTAATTCCTGAAAAATCATTCATATTTAAAGTAACCCCATCCCCCCCCCCCCCCCAATTTTTTTTTTTTTGGTTAGATGAAAGTCATCAATTATATTTGAAATTTTAAAATTCTTCATAATTTTTTTAACAGATTTTACAGACATCATGCATATTGGAGATCTGGTAGTAGCTTGGGAAAAACAATTGGAAAGTTCTTCTATCCTGCGTTGTGACTATGATAAGAAATCATTCCATCACAACAGTACTGTGGATTTAAATACCCTTTGGTATTAATTTAAATGTGTGATAAATTCTTAATGCATTTTTCATAAGTGATATAAATAAATATAAACAAGTAAACATAGTTTGATGTTCAGTTTTTATATTGTACATAATATATATC
Source organism: Ostrea edulis (assembly GCF_947568905.1). Classification (NCBI taxonomy): domain Eukaryota; kingdom Metazoa; phylum Mollusca; class Bivalvia; order Ostreida; family Ostreidae; genus Ostrea; species Ostrea edulis. The sequence goes on along the minus strand of NC_079168.1, from coordinate 57,959,003 downwards.
ACCAATTTACATATATGTAATTTGGGTTAAATCCAAAAGGTCTACAGGTCCCAGTCACCTGAGTTTGACACATGTTGGTAGGAATTTGTGATCGGGGCAGGAGAATTACCAACAACATCCATTATATTAACTTCCTGGAGTTTCTGTAGGAGCCAAACTGATCACTTCCTGCATCAATTCAAAGGCTTAATCTGAAATGTAACAAAACGTTACAATTCAATAAACATGTACTTATTGTCTAGTATTATGAATATCCACTCACATACATACTAATTATGTGGGTCAATTTAAAAAATGTACATATTTGAGGTGAAGAAAAACAAAAAAATTCAAATGTCGCAGAAAATTAATTTTCATATTAATGAAGCATTGTAAAATAAATGTCTAGATACTATTAAATACCAATGTTCTTTAATATTTTCTAGATTGAAATTGCTAATTTATTCAAGTATTTCAAAAAATTTAATGCAGATTAGTAGATAAAAATGAAAATAAGTATGTCAATGGTCAAAATTGACCTACATGTAAAATTTGTACATGTATTCCGTTTCTTTTTCCAACAACTGGATTTATTTAATGATACAAGTTTAATTTTCCATCTCATAATTATAAGAATATTATCAAAACTATGGTTGTAAGAAATATTCATTTATCAATTTCACAATTTATCTATTTAGTAAATTGTAAAATTGCTTCTTTTGGGGGGGGGGGGGGGGGGGGGTCTGTAACTTGGGAAATTTGCATAGTATCAGCATGGATAAATAAATATATGCTCTGCATTTAATTAATCAAATGTGGACCATGTGTACTTAGTCATGTTGCATGTATATCATAAAGCTGATTAAGTATACTCGACTAGTGATATTTTTATTGTACTACTACTTGTGTAGATTTTTCTATACCTATTTCTGGATTTTATATTAATTATTGTACTTCAGAGAAAACTCAGTACAAATATGTGTCCTATATTTACTTGTTTTAAAATCATTTACCTTTATGGCATAAAAATAATGAATTTTAGAAAAATTTACAATTTTTTCATGTTTGACACTGTATTGAGTTTGTATTCAAATTTAGTAACAGTATCGAGAGTAACATCATGGACAAAGTGTAAAAAATCTAAAGGGCATGAGTGTAGAACACAAGTGAAAAAATATTCAGATTTTATACAAAGTTACTTAACATGCATATTGGCTATGATTCTAATTTACACATTTGCAAAAGTTCACTTCAATCTAGAATAATATTCATAGATATTTACTTGATATCCTTCACCTAACTTGTATACATATGTATGTACATGTATGTTACATGAACAATTGAACATTCAAAGTATCCATTAAATTTACACCAATGTGTAATATTTTTGAAAACAAATTTGATAATACAATTCATGTCATTTTGTGGCTCTAGTACAAATCTTGCAATTATTCCATATGTGGTTTGTGTAGTCATTTCATAAGTGTTTGTCCCATTCATGATTTAATCATTTTGAATGGCAGGATCATATGACATTGAATGGAATTGGTTGTTTTTGTTGATTGTCTTGGAATTGGGTGGTGGGGGAAGAATGATTCGGACATTGTCATCAACTTCTAACTCATATAAACTAATATAAACAAATGAATGAAAGTAAACTTCAGTTATGAATGACTTGTGTGACTGCATGAAGGGGGGGGGGGGTAATAAAAATAAGCTTCAGTATGAAATAATTGTGTGACGGGTGGGGGTAGAGGATATTCGTATAGAGAACAAATAAATCGTGTCATACTATATCAATGTCAATAAAAAAGCCAATATCATTTACATCAAAACTTACGTTCTTTTCTCCACAGCTCTGGAAGTTTTGTTTATGAAGGGGAAAGTCCAAATCTGTTTTCCGTTTTCGGCCCTTTCAGGTCTTTGTAGCTACGTGTAGCGGTTTGTAATCAAAGAGAATTGGGATTGGCTTTTTCTTTCATTGCATTCTTGAGTGTTCCATGCAAAGACCATGCCATGGACAGCTGATGGACGGCTTATTATGTAGGCCTAACAGTCCTCAATAGAGTGCTTCGACGGCCAATAATTAATCCATTGTTTTTAATTTCCCCACCCAAATTCCGCAATTTTTTGTGTGTGTAGGGAAACTAAACATTGTTACTCTGTCTATATTAAACCTTACAGTCAGGAACCGCACAAAACACCATATTTACTCGTTGTTTACCGGACGTCACCTGCTGATTAGCGTCTTTAGTTTCAATATGGCGGGTTCGTGTAAAGGGGCATAACTCCCGCAATATTTTCTGCTCTGACACAGGTGCGCTATCTTTATCCGCGCGTATCGCGGATATATGACCAAAATGAACCGAACAAACCCACACAATCATTTTATACGATCTAAATGAAGCAAATACATACTTAATATGGAAAAAGTTATATTTCGTTTCAGTTGACCTTTAAAGCTTGTAAATTTTGAGTTTTACAGGGGCTGGAGAGAGAAAGAGAGAGAGAGAAAGAGTGGATGTAGAATATGTGTCAGCTACCCTTAGGAATACAACCATTATTCAAACACTGTGACCACAGGAACTCTGCAGAGGTACCTGAGACAGGTCCTGTGTATATCAAAACTATAAAAAAGCAGGGACATGTAGATTTCTACCATGTTCTGTCTGGATCACCTCTGTCTCTGTGTATTTCTTTGAGTGCCATGGGATATAATAATTAACACCTTAGTAGACCCTGGCCACTCCAGGTAAATAACATCTGTTTAGATTAGGCTCCGCCTACATTTTCACCAACCATACGGTCATGAGATGGGTCTTTAATGCAATCACATACAACCAATGTTTATAACATAATTACTAGTAATCACCCTAAACAGTTAGTAATCTCTCTAAACAGCTAGCAATCTCCCTAAACAGCTAGTAATCTCTCTAAATAGCTAGCAATCTCCCTAAACAGCTAGTAATCTCTCTAAACAGCTAGCAATCACCCTAAACAGCTAGTAATGGTTCTAAACAGTTAGTAATCACTCTAAACAGCTATTAATCACTTTAAACGGATAGTAATCACCTTTAACAGCTAGTAATCACTCTAAACAGCTATTGATCACGTTAAACAGCTAGCAATCATCCTAAACAGCTAATAATCACCCTAAACAGCTAGCAATCACAAACAGCTAGTAATCACCCTAAACAGCTAGTAATCACTCTAAACAGGTAGCAATCACCCTAAACAGCAAGTATTCACCCTAAACAGCTAGTAATCGTTCTAAACAGCTAGTAATCACCCTAAACAGCTAGTAATCACAATAAACAGCTAGTAATCACAATAAACAGCTAGTAGTCACCCTAAATAGCTAGTAATCACTCTAAACAGGTAGCAATCACCCTAAACAGCAAGTATTCACCCTAAACAACTAGTAATCGTTCTAAACAGCTAGTAATCACCCTAAACAGCTAGTAATCACAATAAACAGCTAGTAGTCACCCTAAACAGCTAGTAGTCACCCTAAACAGCTAGTAATCACTCTAAACAGGTAGCAATCACAATAAACAGCAAGTATTCACCCTAAACAGCTAGTAATCACAATAAACAGCTAGTAATCACAATAAACAGCTAGTAGTCACCCTAAACAACTGGTAATCACCCTAAACAGTTAGCAATCACTCTAAACAGCTAGTAATCACCCTAAACAGCTAGTAATCACTCTAAACAGCTAGTAGTCTCCCTAAACAGCTAGTAATCTCCATAAACAGATAGTAATCACCCTAAACAGCTAGTAATCTCCATAAACAGGTAGTAATCACCCTAAACAGCTAGTAATCACCCTAAACAGCTAGTAGTCACCCTAAACAGCTAGTAATCGTTCTAAACAGCTAGTAATCACAATAAACAGCTAGTAGTCACCCTAAACAGCTAGTAGTCACCCTAAACAGCTAGTAATCACTCTAAACAGGTAGCAATCACAATAAACAGCAAGTATTCACCCTAAACAACTGGTAATCACAATAAACAGCTAGTAATCACAATAAACAGCTAGTAATCACTCTAAACAGGTAGCAATCACAATAAACAGCAAGTATTCACCCTAAACAGCTAGTAGTCACCCTAAACAGCTAGTAATCACAATAAACAGCTAGTAATCACAATAAACAGTTAGAAATCGTTCTAAACAGTTAGAAATCGTTCTAAACAGCTAGTAATCACCCTAAACAGCTAGTAATCACAATAAACAGCTAGTAATCACAATAAACAGCTAGTAATCATCCTAAACAGCAAGTATTCACCCTAAACAGTTAGCAATCACTCTAAACAGCTAGTAATCACCCTAAACAACTGGTAATCACTCTAAACAGCTAGTAATCACCCTAAACAGCTAGTAATCACCCTAAACAGCTAGTAATCACCCTAAACAGTTAGCAATCACCCTAAACAGCTAGTAATCACCATAAACAGCTAGTAATTACCATAAACAGCTAGTAATTACCATAAACAGCTAGTAATCACCATAAACAGCTAGTAATTTCAGGCAGAAACTGGCCACAGTTGTCAACAGTTCTCTGAAAGCAGGAGATAATGGTGGCTATGTTGCTTGTTAAGATGTTTAAAGGTACTATTTTGCTTCTTGAATATACATTGTATGGACAACTGTAGGTTAGTAATGCTGAGCCGGAACAGACACTAAGTTTCAGTGCTGAGGAGGAGGAGGGTGTGTTCGGAGTGGAGGACCACACTCTGGTACTGAGAGAGACACTGGACTATGAAACACAGTCTTTATACAACCTGACTATTGCTGCAACAGATGATGGTGTACCTCCAGCAAAGGCAAGTTTATGCTGCTTGAATAAAAAAGACCGCATTTATTAGCATAATATGCCAATAGCTTATTATGTATATTAGTGATACTTATATTTCTATAAAATTTCCGTCTGCAGTTGCTACATTCAATGAGAAGAAATTTCCATTGTACATTAAAATATATTGTTTATTTCATAAAAGTTATTCAAACCTTTTCTTAAATTTGATTTTGAAAATTCTTGTAGATTTCAAAAACATTCCAAATCAACATCATTGATGTTAATGAAGCTCCGTTTCATCTGCTGATCCAGTCCAACAATGTAGACACCAAATTTCCAGGAAACGAGCCAAGCGTTTCAGAGAACTCTGTGAAGAATGTCCTCATTGGGCAAGTTGCTGTACAAGACTATGATATCTTGGATGTTGTTACCATGGGAACAACAAATGTGCAGATTGGCATATTCAATCAAGTTTGCCTGTCTTTGGCAAAGGTAATATGTGCAGTAGTCACACGATACATTTTCTTGAACAGACAATCCTGTCATTTTATTTTTCAACTTTTGCTATTATAAATCATTTTAGTCCCCTATCAGCATCACCAAAGGGAATTACTATTTTCCTCTCTCTCCATCTGCCACACTTTTAGTTTTCCAGAATTTTTTTTTCCCCATCTGAATTAAATTCAGTATATGTTCATGTATA
>NC_079168.1:57861022-57948522 GCF_947568905.1 Ostrea edulis | reverse complement strand
TAGCCCCTGAGGTCTGGATAGAGCCTTAATATGGATTTCAATTTTTACATAGAGTTCATGAATACGCAAGATCGTAAATACCGAGTTAGCAGAACTCTCTTGTAAAGAAGTCCGGAAAAGCGTGTCGATATTGGGCATTTTTTGTTTATTCAAAACATGGCATCGGAAGACGATTTAACCTCCACGTGCTTTCCACAATTAAAAGCATTTTTAGATGAAAGGTGTGTAAAAGCGTCTGGATACAGGAAAAATGAACTTCTGAATTTAGCTTGCGAAGCTATATATTTTGACGCAAGCTCTTCTCAGCTTTGGGAATTTCCTGGCTGACAGCAGTGGGAAAAAATCCACCACATTTCCATTAAAATATATCAGTTGTGGATATTTCTGCGTATTATGTTTCTTTCTTGAATCATTAACTACAGTCTACTGCAATGCAATGACAGTACACCATTGTTAAAATCGGGTGAATCGATCACGACAAAAGTTGCAGAACTGGTATTATTTACCAACATGCCCAAATTCTCGCAAACTCTGGGTCTCGCGAGACTTTGAAAGGGGAAACTAAAATTTAAAACCAAGACAGAAAAAGTAGTCGCGATCTTGCGTATTAATTTAAGATTTAAAAATCTACTTAAAAACCACAAGGATACAATTTTTATGCCCCTGTGTCAGTTGGTCAGTAGATCACATGTTGTCCACTCAATATCTTGAGAACCATTCACTTGATCGTAATGATATTTCATATGTAGATTGGTTATGAGAGGATCCCTATTGTTTTTCAGGTCCAAAGGTTAAGGGTCAGTCCACTCTGGACATGGATGATACTGTCTGCTCAATATCTTTAGAAACTTTTCCTTGACAGACATGAAACTTAGTACACTGATACATTGTGAGGAATAGATAACCCCTATTGATTTTGAGGTCATATGGCCAAGGGTCAAACTGGACATAGGAATATACTGTCCGCTCAATATTTTGAGAACCCTTTGCTTGACAGACATCAAACTTGATACACTGGTATATCTTCAGGAGAAGATTATCCCTATTGATTTTGAGGTCACATGGTCAAAGGTCAAGGGTCGAACTGGACATAGGAATACACGATCCACTCTGTGTCTTGAGAACCCTTTGCTTGACAAATCAAACTTGGTACATTTTTAGAAGATGACGGTGACCCCTATTGATTTTCAGGTCATATGGTCTAAGGTCACGGGTCAAACTGGACATAGGAATATACTGTCCACTCAATATAATATCTTGAGAACCCTTTGCTTGACAGACATCAAACTTGTTACATTGGTGCATCTTCAGGAGAAGATGACCTCTATTGATTTTATGGTCAAAGGTCAAGAGTCAAACTGGACATAGGAATATGCTGTCCACTCAATATATTGAGAACCCTTTGCTTGACAGACTTGGTACACTGGTACATCTTATGGAGTAGATGACCCCTACTGATTTTCAGGTCATGTGGTCTAAGGTCAAGGGTTAAACTGGACATAGTAATATATTGTCTCCTATATTTCAAGAATTATTTGCTTGATTGACACCAAACTTGGTACACTGGTACAACAGAAGGAGTAGGTGACCCCTATTGATTTTTAGGTCACATGTTCAATCGACTCTTGACATAGGAAGATATTGTCTTCACAATATTTTGAATTGGTGATACTGCTATCAATTAAATGATGCATGTGTATAACCCTTTTCAATTTTTCACCATGGGGGCATATATGTTTTACCAACATGTCTTGTTTTAATAAATATTTAAGAATCTTCATGTATAGTAATCTTCACATCATGGCCCTTTCGGTCTGTACAGGGCGATAGGACAGTTCTAGTTTTTACAAGATATTAATGTTGGATTGGATAGTTATTCTCAGTGCTTTTGTTTTTTAAATCGGATCTTAGTGTTGGAGGGGATAGTTATGCTCGGTGCTGGGTTTTTTTTTTAAACAGGATATGAAATGTCAGAAGGGATTGTTACTCAGTGCTTTTTTTATTTACAGGATATTAATGTTGGAGAGGATAATTACTCCATGCTTTTTTTTTATATATATAGGATATAGATGTTGGAGAGGATAGTTACTCGGTGCTCTTTTTTTTTTTTTTTTTACAGGATATTAATGTTGGGAGTGGATAGTTACTCGATGCTTCTTTTTTTAAAACAGGATATTAATGTTGGAGAGGATAGTTACTCGGTGCTTTTATTTACAGGATATTAATATCGGAGAGGATAGTTACTCAGTGCTTCTTTCTTTTTTTTTTACAGGATAATAATGTTTGAGGGGGTAATTACTTAGTGCTTTTTTTTCACAGGATATAGATGTTGGAGGGGATTGTTACTCAGTGCTGGGTTTTTTTGTTGTTTCTTTTACAGGATTTTAATTTCGGAGAGGATAGTCACTCGGTGCTTTTATTTACAGGATATTAATTTTGGAGAGGATAGTCACTCTGTGCTTTTATTTACAGGATATTAATGTTGGAGAGGATAGTTACTCGGTGCTTTTATTTACAGGATATTAATGTTGGAGAGGATAGTTACTCGGTGCTTTTTTAAAACAGGATATTAATGTTGGAGAGGATAGTTACTCTGTGCTTTTTTTTAACAGGATATTAATATTGGAGAGGATAGTTACTCTGTGCTTCTTCTTTTTTTTAACAGGATATTAATATTGGAGAGGATAGTTACTCGGTGCTTTTATTTACAGGATATTAATATTGGAGAGGATAGTTACTATGTGCTTTTTTTTAAAACAGGATATTAATGTTGGAGTGGATAGTTACTCGGTGCTTTTTTTTTTTTTTACAGGACATTAACGCGGGAGAAGATACTTACTCAGTAGATGAAGGCAGTCATAATGTCATGGTAACAGAATTAACAGCCACGGATGTAGACTTAGGACAAAGCCACAGCTTTACAATTATATCAGAATCCGAGTTCTTTCATATTGTCCATGGAGAATTATGGGTAAGTGTAAGAGAAATCCAGTCTAACACATGACAGTTTTTTATATTGTGCTCAGTCTGACAAGAAAGCATAATTTACACTGACATCATTACAATCTTTAGGATTTTTATGCCCCCCTTCAAAGAAGAGGGGCATATTGGTTTGCACCTGTCGGTCGGTCGGTTGGTTGGTAGACCACATGTTGTCCGCTCAATATCTTGAGAACCATTCACTTGATCGTAATGATATTTCATATGTGGGTTGGTTATGAAAGGAAGAGGACCGACCCCTATTGTTTTTCAGGTCAAAAGGTTAAAGGTCAATCTACTCTGGACATAGGAATATACTGTCCGCTCAATATCTTGAGAAACCTTTGCTTGACAGACATCAGACTTGGTACACTTATACATCATCAGGAGAAGATGACATCTATTGATTTTGAGGTCACATAGTCAAAGGTCAAGGGTCGAACTGGACATAGGAATATACTGTCCGCTCAATATCTTGAGAACCCTTTGCTTGATAGACATCAAACTTGTTACACTGGTACATCTTCAGGAGAAGACGACCCCTAACGATTTTCAGATTACATGGTCAAAGGTCAAGGGTCGACCTGGACATTGGAATATACTGTCTGCTCAATATCTTGAGAACCCTTTGCTCGACAGACATCAAACTTGTTACACTGGTACATCTTCAGGAGTTGATGACCCCTATAGATTTTTAGATCACATGGTTAATCCACCTTTGACATAGGAAGATATGGTCTGCTCAAAATTTTGAATTTATGGTACTACTCTCAATTAAATGATGTGTGTGTATAACCCTTTTCAATTTTTCACCATGGGGGGCATATGTGTTTTACAAACATCTCTTGTTTCATTTATGTATTATTAACATATTGCATTGTAGGTATCCCACATAGCAGATTTAGATTATGAATTGAAACCACAGCATGACTTGGTGATCCGAGCAACAGACAATGGCACCCCTCCCATGTACACAGAGAAATCCTTCACAATCAGAGTGAGGAATGTGAACGAGGCTCCGTCAAACATCAGGATTAACACTAACGAGGTCTCTTTCTCTCTCTCTCTCTCTCTCTCTCTCTCTCTCTCTCTCTCTCTCTCTCTCTCTCTTTTTTTTGCTGAAATACATTGTAAACTATAATATTGATGAGGGTGTGGAGGGTACTGCATTTTGTAATGATTCTGTGTTTGGTAGGTACCAGAAAACAGCCCCCCAGGAACAGTGATAGGGGTGCTAAGAGCTGAAGATCCAGACAATGTTCTCAGGCCAGTTCAGACTCTCAACTTTACACTAACTGATTCAGCAGAGGGAATGTTTACTATGAATGATACCAAGTTAATTGTAAGTTGTTGAGTAAAGAGAAATTTCCTTGTATATGATTTTGCTCTATATATAATGCAGAAATGAGAAGGATAAGTCTTTTAACTGTTGAACTGATGAGGTCTATACTGTTTGTGTTTTCAGCATTTTTCATTGAACGTGTTTTGTTGTTTTTGTGGTTGAACAAGTTCACAAAATCAAAGGATCAACAAAGTAGAATTTTGGGGTCATTGGATTTAGAAAATGATGAAAGTAAACCACATTATGTATAGTTGATTTGAAACACGGGATTTAGAAATTTGAACCCATTATAAACCTAAATCTTACACGAACATAATAGAATTGTTAATGCTTTAGTTGCGGAAGGGAAATCTTGACTATGAGAAGATTCGAAGGTATTCTCTGGGTGTACTGGTGATGGATAATGGGGAGCCCATCCTGTCAGCCAAAACAGACCTTGTCATCCATGTTACTGATGCTAATGATCCTCCAACAGACTTAAAGCTATCAGGTCAATTCTCATTTACTGTAGTATCGGTACTCTATGCATGTATATGTACTTAAGATTTTAATATCAACGTATTCAACTTTTTTATCACAATTTCACACTCAAAATTCTTTTGACTGGAAATACTGATGATTGTATTCCCATGAATTTAATGTTAAGGCATATTAGTTCATGATCTCTCTGTCTACAACTTTAAACCATACCTATTTCCTATAAAAGAATGAGAATTTATTTAGAATATATGAAGATCTTTTGCTACTTCAGTCAATGTTCAAGGTCAAAGTTCAGCAAATAAAAATTTCTCAAGGACATCTTGTTTGGTCTATTTTAATGTTCAGCAATGGAAGTAAATGAGAACTGTGAGATGGGCACAGTGGTTGGAACACTGTCTGCTGAGGATGTAGATGTAGGACAAAGTTTGACATACTCCCTGTCAGACACCAGTAACCTTGTAGTAGAGGGCAACAAGGTCAAGGTCACAGGAAGCATAGATTTTGAGCAGATGCCCTCTATCACATTCAAGGCTACTGCTACAGATGATGGTCAACCACCTAAAACTGTGAGTGTTATAGTGGAAGTAAAGGCTCAAGACAAAGTGATGAATTTTCAGCATGCTGTTGCTGAACATGATAGAAAAATTATAAATGACAGTGATTCTCTTCATAATTTGGTAAAATATTATGTGTTCTTTAGGTTTCCAGGATTTTCTCAGTTGCAGTGAATGATGTAAATGATGCAGCAACAAGCTTGAGTTTGATCCCTTCTTCTGCTGTACAAGATATGATGATCCCAGAGTCCCTATTAATTGGTGTCAGGGTTGCCACAGTGGAAGTGGTAGATCCTGACAGGAAGGATGAATTGTCCTTTAATATGGTAGATAATGGAGGAGGAGTTTTCACTCTAGCCAACACCACGAGGTGTGAACCAACAAACCTTCAATATCAGGTACACAACGCTGAACTATTTCAGCAGAAAAAATACCCAGAGTGAGAATCACTGGCTTGGCATATGATATATGTTGAAATTGATTATCACATTGTAGAATGCTAAGTCATCTGCTGGAACAAAGTGTACAGTTGAAATAAAGCTATCCAGAGGTTTGAATTTTGAATCAAAGTCAACGGCAATTGCGCTGAAAATGCAGGTGAGAGACAGAAGTGGAGCAAGTCTAGAGCAAGAATGGACTTTCTCTGTCAAGGATACCAACGAACCACCAACAGTAAGATGTTCTTGGATAAGCATTTGATTCAGGGTTGCAGTTCTTTTGATAAATTAGTACTGATGTTTGGAGTTTCAATTAAAGTGTTTGTGATTATACAGGACATAAGCATCGATGGAGGTCAGACAAAAATACCAGAAAATGAAAAATTATTTATCATTGGCGCCCTGCAGACAACTGATGAAGATGTGGGAGATACTTTTACTTACCATGTTATCTCCTACTGGAAAATCTTCAGGATCAGGGGGGACAAACTGGAAGTCAGAACACCCCTGGACTTTGAGAAGAAATCGTCGTACACTGTGACCATAAAGAGCACAGATGATGGAGGGCTATCTTTCTCCAAGAGTTTTAATTTCAGGGTCCTTAACATTAATGAGAAACCTAGCAACATTTCTTTAAACCCCAGAGAAGTAAGAATTTAACCAATGCTGCACTTTATTTATTTCTGAATAACTACTCAGTATTTTGATAGCCTTCTAGTACATCTAGTACATGTTCTTGTATCATTACAAAATGTTGACTTTGCAAAGCTATTTAATTAGGAAAACAATGCCCTCTGTAGTATGTATGCTTGTACCCAGCATAATCCTCGCTGTTTATGTAGGTGAGTAATGGTGCTGATGCTGGTGATGTGGTAGGACTGGTGACTGTGGAGGACCCGGATAACGTAGACCCCGACTCCCCCACACAGACCCACAACTGTTCAGTGGGAGGAGAGGGGCTAGGAGTATTCATCATAGACAATGATTCCGGCAACCTGAAGGTACATTCAAGTATGATGTGGTCATAATACCACAGAACCCAGTTAAGTGAGTAATTACACTTTTGGAGGGGATCTCCACTTCTGGATGACAAACATGTGGCACATTTATGTCTTTTGAATTTTAAGATCTGTGCAAAAATGAGCTCCTGTACTCAAGAAATGGTTTCTATGGCAGCTTATAGACATGGATAGATTTGACTGTTCTGTGTAGGAATTATTGTTTTTAATCATTTAGAAATATGAAAAGGTATATTGCTTTATGAATATTGTGTAATTAGTAGATGGTATATTAACAGCATTCAGCCAATGAAATGTCTTCCAACATGGACTTTTCCAATTATATATGACCATTCTCTTGCGTATAGATCTGGTTTTGTGTTTGGCTTTATATCAAACCCCCCAACACCCCCAAACAAAGTTTAGGGGTATGTATTGGTATCAGCATGTCTGTATACATGAGTTTGTCCACGCATGTTCCAAGAAACAAGAGCATGGATTTTTCTGAAAATTTGTGCACTCGTTACTCACCATATGAAGATGTGCACCTGGTATTTTCATATTGATTGGACAATTTATCTTCAGTTTACAGGCTTTTTTCTACTTACTTAGTCATTTTTAGCCGAGTTGCAACGAAGTTGAACTTGGCTATTGGTTTGGTGATGCGGGCGGGCGTCAACAATTGGTTTCCGGATGATAACTCGAAAAGTTTACAATCTAATCAAATGAAACTTTTATATATTGTTGGGTACCAGGCAAGGAAGACCCCTATTGATTTTGGAGAAAATAGGTCAAAGGTCAAGGTCACAGTGACCAAAAATAGAATGAAAATTTCAGAAAAATTTGGTTTCCGGATGATAACTCCTAAAGTTTAAATCCGAATCAAATGAAACTTTGATATATTGTTGAGTACCAGGTAAGGAAGACCCCTATTGATTTTGGAGAAAATAGGTCAAAGGTCAAGGTCACAGTGACCGAATATAGAATGAAAATTTCAGAAAAATTTGGTTTCAGGATGATAACTCCTAAAGTTTAAATCCGAATCAAATGAAACTTTGATATATTGTTGAGTACCAGGTAAGGAAGACCCCTATTGATTTTGGAGAAAATAGGCCAAAGGTCAAGGTCACAGTGACCGAATATAGAATGAAAATTTCAGAAAAATTTGGTTTCCGGATGATAACTCCGGAAGTTTTAATCCGAATCAAATGAAACTTTGATATATTGTTGGGTACCAGGTAAGGAAGACCCCTATTGATTTTGGAGGAAAAAGGTCCAAGGTCAAGGTCACAGTGACCGAATATATAATGAAAATTTCAGAAAAATTTGGTTTCCTGATGATAACTCAGAAAGTTTAAATCCGAATCAAATGAAACTTTGATATATTGTTGGGTACCAGGTAAGGAAGACCCCTATTGATGTTGAGAAAAAAGGTCAGAGGTCAAGGTCACAGTGACCGAATATAGAATGAAAATTTCAGTAATATTTTGTTTCCGGATGATAACTCCTAAAGTTTAAATCCGAATCAAATGATATTTTAAGATATTGTTGTGTACCAGGTAAGGAAAACCCCTATTGATTTTGGAGAAAATAGGTCAAAGGTCAAGGTCACAGTGACCGAAAATAGATTTTAAATTCCAAAAAAATTTGGTTTCCGGAGGATAACTCAGAAAGTTTAAATCCGAATCAAATGATACTTGAAGATATTATTGTGTACCAGGTAAGAAAACCCCTTATTGATTTTGGAGAAAATAGGTCAAAGGTCAAGGTCACAGTGACCGAAAATAGATTTAAAATTCCAAAAAAAATTTGGTTTCCGGAGGATAACTCAATTTTTTTTTAATTTGAATCAAATGAAACTTGGATATATTGTTGGATACCAGCTAGCAAAGCAAGGCCTCTATTGATTTGGAGAACAAAGTCACAGTGACCAAATATAGATTGAAAACTTCAGACAAATATGGTTTCTGGACAGTAACTCGAAAACTTTAAAACTGAAATTAGTTCTTCACAATTATAAATATGCCACATCATTCCTGACTTTACAATGTATCCCATGCAACTCGGCTCATGCACCCCTGGGTGCATATACTGATTTTTTAAACTAAAAAGAATATATCCTAGAAATTCATGAAGAGATTTGATTTAAATGTTGTAAATACATTGTTTTAGACTGAAGTTATGAATATTTTATTTTAGATTAGAATATTTAAAGTATTAGAAAGTTATGCTAATTTCTATTTTTCCATTTTGAGGAGGTGTTGTCAGTTTTCAGGGTACATGTAAAAACCAATGAACAGATTTGATTCAAAATTAGTGTATATATTACAGATATAGTGAAGGTTTGCTTCTGTCATTTAAATCTGTCAATATTCATTAACATCAAGATATAGTGAAGGTTTGCTTCTGTCATTTAAATCTGTCAATATTCATTATCAAGGAAATCCGGATTATTTTCATTTTACAGGTGTTTTTTCAACTTCATTGACTTTGTCATTAATGATCTGTTCTTTCACAGGGACTACTGCATTAGTCAAGGAGAGGGTAAAATGGAATCATCAGTCAATGTGTTTGTCTGTGGATGAATTTGTTAATAAAAGATGTGTCGTTTTCTGGCTCATGTATGCTGAATAGTAGTTATCCATGTAATATTATTCAGAAATTGTATGAAAAATATTTTCAATATTCTGAGTAACACTCTACTGCAGAATATATAGCCTTGCATTTACATATACATTAATTGCTCTCAGGAATCTCTATGTCAAAAGGATGTGTTTATTCTTCAATAAGCACAAATTCACTATTTCCCACCATTCAATATGCCTTGCGGGGAATATTAGTCCAGCTAGGACAGTTCTAGTTTCAGACTGTTGTTGACTTTAAACCACGTACTGTATGACTTTTGGCATCACATTTCATTATCTTACATGTACCTAGCTTATGAACAACTATACAGTCATGTGGATATTATCTTAAATGTACCTAGCTTATGAACAACTATACAGTCATGTGGATATTATCTTAAATGTACCTAGCTTATGAACAACTATACAGTCATGTGGATATTATTTTACTTGTACCTAGCTTATGAACAACTATACAGTCATGTGGATATTATCTTACATGTACCTAGCTTATGAACAACTATACAGTCATGTGGATATTATTTTACTTGTACCTAGCTGATGAACAACTCCACTGTCATTTGGACATTATTTTACATGTACCTAGTTTATGAACAACTATCTTCCTTAATAATACTGTTTTTCAAATTGGAAAAATTTTAATATTTGTTCTACCATCTGTGTAAGATTTTGAAAGGTATCACAATACATTACATGTACATGCAGAGATCCAGCATATTTTGAAAAACAATTTTTTTTTAAGGTCCTATCTTCAGTGCCCCTGGACAGAACGGAAATGATTATAGTTATAACATGTAGGGATGATGGGATACCACCATTGGAATTCTCGCAGAACATCAGTCTGGTCATCAAAGAAACAGTTACAGTGCCAAAGGAAGTTAGATTAACCAATCAGAAAGTTGTGCCAGAAAATATCGAGACTTTCAAAATTGGAGAATTCCAAGTCTTTAACATGTTAACAGATAAACCTGTAGAAAATGAGGTCAGTATCATTTAAGTAAAAATGAATGTTAACATTATGGCAAAGAATGTTAAGTTATGTTTATACTTGAATTCATTATGAGTAAATGGCATGGAATATGTGTTTCAGATCTACTTATACTTCTTGATGGACTTTAATGCCCCCTTCACTGTGGAAGGAAACATACTGAAAACCAAGAAAGCTTTTGACTTTGAAACTCAGCAGTTTGTCCAGGTTCAAATCAATGCTCTGGCATTTGGGTCCAATATAAAGACAGAGTTTGAGGTGTGTGTACTCTACATTGATTTACTTATTTGTTTGGAAGTAGTATACCTGTAATTGAAAGAAAGTTTAGGCAGTACGATAGTACAGTAAAACACACTTATAACGAATTCATGCTTATTGTGAAGTGATATTATTCCTCTATGAAAGGAGAATAACAAAACTTTTAATGGATATAATGAAGTTTGGTTATAATGAACTGTTTTTTGCTGGCCTTTAAGATTTGCTATAATCAGTTTTACTGTATATATGTATAAAACTTGAAATGTTGCCATTTTTGTTAGATTGAGATAGGTGATATGAATGAGGCTCCTATAGGGATTGGGATCTATGGAGGTGGACTTTTGAAGGAGAACAGTGAAGTAGGGACTGTTATAGGTGACCTTAACACCAGAGACCAGGAGAAGAACCAAATGTATTCCTACACCATCAAGTCCATCTCTCCAGGGTGGGTACCTGAAAAATTGTCTTATCCATCAAGTCCATCTCCCCAGGGTAGTTAACTGAAAAATTGTCTTATCCATCAAGTCCATCTATCCAGGGTGGGTAACTGAAAAATTGTCTTATCCATCAAATCTATCTATCCAGGGTCGGTAATTGTAAAATTGTCTTATCCATCAAATCTATCTCTCCAGGGTGGGTAACTGAAAAATTGTCTTATCCATCAAATCTATCTATCCAGGGTAGGTAACTGAAAAATTGTCTTATCCATCAAATCTATCTCTCCAGGGTGGGTAACTGAAAAATTGTCTTATCCATCAAATCTATCTATCTAGGGTGGGTAACTGAAAAATTGTCTTATCCATCAAATCGTGTAAAGTGGATACTGATAAATTCCCTATCCAGGATGGGGTGCTGATAAATTCCCTATCCAGGATGGGGTGCTGATAAATTCCCTATCCAGGATGGGGTGCTGATAAATTCTCTATCCAGGATGGGGTAATATATACTGATAAATTCCCTATCCAGGATGGGGTAATATATACTGATAAATTCCCTATCCAGGATGGGGTGCTGATAAATTCTCTATCCAGGATGGGGTGCTGATAAATTCTCAATCCAGGATGGGGTAATATATACTGATAAATTCTCTAACCAGGATGGGGTGCTGATAAATTCCCTATCCAGAATGGGGTGCTGATAAATTCTCTATCCAGGATGGGGTGCTGATAAATTCTCTATCCAGGATGGGGTACTGATTATTTTTAAGATGTTTTGATATTGAACTGTATTTGATTTAGAAGCATTTTTTGTTTAGGAACCTGGGCATTGAATTTATGGTTAAATATTTTCATGTATCAGTGCATTATATATCAATAACAAATACATGTATATAATTAATGACAGTAGGACAATCCATACATTAAAAGAAAATGTTTATAAGTAATAGTTAAAATTTTAATTTCTTCTTCCAGAAAGAAATGATATTTGTACATGTTCTCGCATTACTCCTGGAATTATTATGGTATCTAAACCCTTTTTTTAGATTAACAAACACTGGAGATGTATTACCATACGCTGGCCTATTTAAACTACAGAACAGTACCATGATTGTGGGAAAGTCAGAAGGTTTCTTGAACTTTGAGATGTATCCTGTGTTTTCAGTTGTTGTAACAACAACAGACTCTGGTACCCCGCCCCTCTCTTATACTGGTGTTATAAGGATTGTTCTGCAGAATGTCAATGACCAACCAAAGAACATAACCCTCAGCAATAATCAGGTTGTCTTGACTGCACTTTCTTTCTAAGGGATTACTTTTATAGAATTAATAATTTCTTAAATGAATTCCAGCAATTTTCCTTCATTACCAACAATTTATTTATAAATACTTTTAGATGACTAATATAGAGTTACCCTTCTGTGCTCTGCAGGTTCTAGAAAATAGTGTGCCAGGCACAAAGATCGGACTGTTGACTGTTACAGACGAAGACAAAGGAGACCTTCACTTTTGTTTTGTGGAATCGCCAGGGGTTCCATTCAAGGTTTTGTTTGTTTGTGTGTGTTGTATGTCCTATTTGAGAATTTTTAAACATCCATCTTTAGATGGGACTTATTATGATACAGCAGTGTCTGCACACCATTCTTTCAGGGTTTTCTGTTTCTATTTTCATCTCTCACATATCAAGCTGAAACTTGATGTGTAGCTTTGTTGTGGATCACCATAGATCATGTTGCTGTTATATTAATCCATTTGGACCACTCTTGCAGGAGTTTTGCCCCTTAATTTAAGATTTAATGTTATATGGAGGGTGCATAATTTGTCTGCCTAACCCTCCCAGTTTTCAAGTGAGGACCTTTTTATTTTATAGATTGTTTGTATGGATATTGAAGATGTGCATGTGGCAAATATTTTTATATTCTTCAATTTTTGAGAAAATTATAGGTTGTTGAACTTTTTTTGAGGAAATATAAAGTGAGTGCATGGTTTGTCCTTTTAACTCCTCTCACAATTTTCAAGCTAAGGCCTTTGTAAACAACTTTAAGATGTGCATTATATATAATTATACCCCCCGCAACAAGTTGTGGGGGGTATACTGGAATCGGGTTGTCCGTCCGTCTGTCTGTAGACGCAATGGTTTCCGGGCTCTAAAGCGTTATCCTTTCCACCTACAGTCACCATATCATACATATGGACTACCCATGGGATGAAGATGTTCCGTATCGATTTTGGGGTCAAAGGTCAAGCGCACTGGACATCGAAGTAGCAATATGGTTTCCAGGCTCTAAAGCGTTATCCTTTCCACCTACAGTCACCATATCATACATATGGACTACCCATGGGATGAAGATGTTCCCTATCGATTTTGAGGTCAAAGGTCACGCGCACTGGACATCGAAGTAGCAATATGGTTCGGTTTGTCATGCCATTTGTTTTTTACACTCAGAAAAGAGGTAGTTTATACCTATTACCAACACCCTTTGGGAGATTGGGGTAAGCAGGGGGTATTCTTAGTGAGCATTGCTCACAGTACCTCTTGTTATATATTGCAAGGATTTTTATTCTCAACAATTTAATTTGATGTTTGAAAAAAATTATAAGTTGTTGACAGTGCTCCCACTGGACCAAAATTCCCTTTCGCCACTTTTTCGGGGTGCGGCGCAGCGCAAATAATCTCATGCTTTACAATTATTTCCATCATATTATTTTATTCATTACACTGATTTTAGCATTTTGAATCAGTTACATGTATATTACTTAATCATATCCACCTACCATACCTAAACACTTCTTTCTGAATTATTAAGAAGTTGATTTGTTTTTTGATAAATTATATTATGGAAATCAAAAATCAGATAATAAATCATATAAATATAAACTTCATGATGCTACACCCCTCAGTGAAAACATTGTGTACTTTGCCCGAAATACAGATGTCACAAAACATCAAGCCCAATTTAGAGTCGTATCTCAACCATTCCCTATTAAATTTCCGTTTTGGTATGGAAGATTTTGCAATTTGGACAGAATCAGATGTTTGAGCAGGTGGGGTTGACTGTAAAGCCAAACAATGATATTTTTTTAATTCTAGACTGACTTAGGTCAGAAGCTACGAGTTTAGTGTCAAAATAGAATGGGGTGCATAGTCTTATGAGATTAACATTTTTATACTGTTGCGCACCGAACTTCAAAGAAAATTATTTATCAAAATTGCTATGTCCATATCAATGGTGACCAACCGCATTGTTTATGAAATTTCGAACTAAAATCAAACCCATCAAAATTAAAATCTTGTAATCAATGAGCTTGGCCGCAAAAACAAACAATTGATGTATATACATTATACACAATAATACGGCCAATTTAATTACCGGTCGGTTCTGTGGTTAAGAATTGACATTAATGTGAAGATGATAACACGATAATGCATAAGACTTTAAATGTTAAACAATTGACCACAGCAGGGTACACAGCTGTCCGATGTACTTTATTACATAATCACCGACTTTTTTGCAGCCATACATTACCTGAGGCTATTATCTGGCCTTCGTGACCAGCTCTGTGTGCAATGGAGCGACGCGAGATTTCCGATAATACTGAATAAACAAATTTTGACTGTATAAACAAACAGGCGATAATGTGTCATTGACAAAGGAAAACACAAGACAGATTTTAAAATACAATTTACTACAAAATGGGATTTTCACCACTTTAATTTTTTTTTCGCCATTTTTGAAAAAAAATTCGCCATTGGCGAAAATGGCAAAGCCCAGCTCGAGCACTGGTTGTTGAACAATTTTAGGGAAATATTTTGCACAAAGAACTCTTAATCTGCTATCTACCTTCTGTCACAGTTTTTAAGCTAGGACCTTATATTCATATGATGCAAAGGAAAGTATGTCACAGCTTGATGGGTGATATTACATAAAGTAAATTTCTAAAATTCATGGCTTAAAAAACACCCTACATAGGCTAGTGATGGATGTATTATGTATCATTTCCTGTATTCCTACATAGGCTTGTGATGTATTATGCATCATTTCCTGTACTCCTACATAGGCTAGTGATGGGTGTATTATGTATCATTTCCTGTACTCCTACATAGGCTAGTGATGGGTGTATTATGTATCATTTCCTGTACTCCTGCATAGGCTAGTGATAGATGTATTATCATTTCCTGTACTCCTACATAGGCTTGTGATAGGTGTATTATGTATCATTTTCTGTACTCCTACATAGGCTAGTGATGGGTGTATTATGTATCATTTCCTGTACTCCTGCATAGGCTAGTGATAGATGTATTATCATTTCCTGTACTCCTACATAGGCTTGTGATGGGTGTATTATGTATCATTTCCTGTACTCCTACATAGGCTAGTGATGGGTGTATTATGTATCATTTCTAGTACTCCTACATAGGCTTGTGATGGGTGTATTATGTATCATTTCCTGTACTCCTACATAGGCTTGTGATGGGTGTATTATGTATCATTTCCTGTACTCCTACATAGGCTTGTGATGGGTGTATTATCATTTCCTTTACTCCTACATAGAGATGTGATGGGTGTATTATGTATCATTTCCTGTACTCCTACATAGGCTTGTGATGGGTGTATTATGTATCATTTCTAGTACTCCTACATAGGCTAGTGATGGGTGTATTATGTATCATTTCCTGTACTCCTACATAGGCTAGTGATGGGTGTATTATCATTTCCTTTACTCCTACATAGGCTAGTGATGGGTGTATTATATATCATTTCCTGTACTCCTACATAGGCTAGTGATGGGTGTATTATGTATCATTTCCTGTACTCCTACATAGGCTTGTGATGGGTGTATTATGTATCATTTCCTGTACTCCTACATAGGCTAGTGATGGATGTATTATGTATCATTTCCTGTACCCCTACATAGGCTTGTGATGGGTGTATTATATATCATTTCCTGTACTCCTACATAGGCTAGTGATGGGTGTATTATGTATCATTTCCTGTACTCCTACATAGGCTAGTGATGGGTGTATTATGTATCATTTCCTGTACTCCTACATAGGCTTGTGATGGGTGTATTATGTATCATTTCCTGTACTCCTACATAGGCTTGTGATGGGTGTATTATGTATCATTTCCTGTACTCCTACATAGGCTAGTGATGGGTGTATTATGTATCATTTCCTGTACTCCTACATAGGCTAGTGATGGGTGTATTATGTATCATTTCCTTTACTCCTACATAGGCTTGTGATGGGTGTATTATCATTTCCTGTACTCCTACATAGGCTAGTGATGGGTGTATTATCATTTCCTGTACTCCTACATAGGCTAGTGATGGGTGTATTATGTATCATTTCCTGTACTCCTACATAGGCTAGTGATGGGTGTATTATGTATCATTTCCTGTATTCCTACATAGGCTTGTGATGTATTATGTATCATTTCCAGTACTCCTACATAGGCTAGTGATAGGTGTATTATGTATCATTTCCTGTACCCCTACATAGGCTTGTGATGGGTGTATTATGTATCATTTCCTGTACTCCTACATAGGCTTGTGATGGGTGTATTATGTATCATTTCCAGTACTCCTACATAAGCTTGTGATGGGTGTATTATGTATTATTTCCAGTCCTCTTGTTCACTTATGTAGAGATATTAACAGCTCATCAAAGTACTGTACATGTACATATTTTGTGGTATTTAGAATTTAAGTGCAGTCGAAGTTGATACACTATTTGGTGTAATCATAATTTAGCACTTCGGTGTTTATAATTGGTGTAATCATGATTTAGCACTTCTGTGGTTTTAATAGATAGAGAATTTTACATTTTAGCGCAATTCTAACAAATTGGCAATCTTGCTTCACCGCCAAAGCCACATAAATTTGACTCCCACGAGAATAGATACACATACAGTATTTGATATCAAGGCATGAATGAAACATTTAGCAATTCTTGAATATATGTATTTGTAGATAAAGAACAATCTTACCTTAGTGGTTGGAAATGGGCTAATTGATTTTGAAAGGGATAAAATATTTGCGATAGAGGTATGTACAATAAAAAGGACAAGGAACTTTTTTTTATATTTTTGGTAAAGTTTCATTGTGATCTTTGCATAATGTTTTGAAGTAACAATTTGGCATTGTTTGAAAATTTAAACAGTCCTTTTCATATTTTAGTTCTTTACTTTGTTTGAATATTTGGACTTGTCTAATATGATATTAAATATAAATGTTGAAGTTTTATCTAAATGTTCATTTACAGATTGAATGCTGGGACTCTGGGCATCGTGGGTCACAACTCGGGGTCAGTAAGACATTTGTCATTAATGTCACAAATGTTAACGAGCCTCCATTTAACATCAGTCTCAGCTCCACCTCAATCAAGGAAAACACTCCTGTCGGCCAGGTCCTGGGAGAGCTCTCAGCGGAAGATGTGGATAGCACAGAGGTCTGAAATTTCCTTTGTCACTTAGTCAAAATGGATTGTAATAGATATTTAGAGTAACATTTAACAAAGATTTTAATTTTAAATTTTTAATAAAGAGTCATTACTTTTATCAACTTGGACCTGAATATTATGAATTTTCCTTTGTTTTATTGCTGTGATGTAGGTCATCTTTAGAGTTGAAGAAAATCCCTTTGTTAGACTGGATGGAACCAACACAGTTGTCACCAAGACAGATCTAGACTTTGAAGAATTATCTGAGTTTGTTTTTACTGTTAATGCTGTGGATTCAGAGAAAGCTTTCAAATCAATGAAAATAAAAATCAAGGTATGAATTGTCTTTAATGCTAGATCCAGTTTATTGCATGCTGTTATAATCTGTACTTAATGAGTGGCTTACTTTCTAGATATTGGATGTAAATGAAGTCCCAACAGATATCATGTTAAGTACACTAAAAGTGAAGGAAAATTTAGACCCTGAAACACAGATAGCCACATTGACAACATCTGATCCCGACAGCAACCAAGTGTTTGTGTATTCCAGTACAGAGACAGGTAAGTGCAGGAGGATTTGGAAAGCAAATGTCTGTATCAAACTTCCATATGATATCAGATCTTGCTTGCAAAAGTGAGCCCCGAGTGTGAAATTATAGACTGTTTTCATCACTTTACATCTGTTAATCTGTATACAGTCTTATTTTCAATACAGCGTAAAAAAATTTCAAGGTGAAAATGCTGAAATTAGAAGTGTAGTGAATATAAGTTTAAGGCGTAACATTTATGTAGAATATGGACTTATAAAAACCATGAATCACTTAGTATTGTGAAAACAGATTTTTTTAAATATCCTAGATATATCTAGGAAGGAATTTAAAGCTGTATACCATAGAATTTATGTTTTTTGGAAATCATGAAAGGCCTGAAGTACTGGATGAACTTTGAAATTTCAGGGTTAAAGTCTGCAAATAATATGACACTGTGCTGAGGTCACCGTATAGATAGAGTAGTAGAACCATGTAATCATCTGTGGAAGAGATTATGCGTGACTATATGTGTATTTATACCCCCTGTAAATGAAGTTTGGAAGATATGTTGTCTGTTTGTCCTTTGATAGCTGCATTTTGTCCAAATTAAGCTTTGTTTACTTTTTAATTTTTGTGAAAATGTTGTATACTCATTACAGTAACTAGGTTAACCTGTGTGTCTGGTATTCTCAGATTGACTTGTTCAATTTTGAGAAAGTTATGGCCATTTTTAGTTGTTTTTCATGATATTTCTGTATATTCTGCCAGTATCTTCCCAGAGAAACAACTTTGGGAGATGTTGGTTTCACCATGTCTGTGTTTTTGTCCATCCTTTATATGTGACAATCAATTGTTTAATTCTCTATGTTAAGTGAAGATTCAAGTTTGTGACCAAAACACATTACTATATTACTCAGATTTGCATTTCCTCCCTTTTACAACATGAATATTGATAAGAACTGTGGTCAATGGAATTAGTTGATTGGTTAGTTGTTTTATGTCCAATCAAGAATTTTTCACTCATATTGAAACATCACCAGCTGTAGGTGAAGTACCACAAATTTAGACCTATGCTTTTTGCTTACGGACATAGCGTTGATGGTTCTTTAACATGCCAATGCCTCCTGTGACTCGGGACCTCTGTTTTTAAGATCATATCCGGAAAGAAAACGCAAATCTCACTTCTAAATGCTAAGCGTTTTGTGAAGGAGCAATCACTACCTATGTTCATGTTTTAGGTTTGATTCAGCCATTGTTCGAGCGGGGCTTGAACTCGAGACATCCCAATTACGAAACAAATGCTCTACCACTGACCTACCGTGACCGGAATTCAGTGTTAGCCTGTAACTTGTATTCAGGTGAAACATGAATAATGTTGAAACTCGTGTCTTTCTAGTCTTCAGCTATACAGTATTCAGATATGCCCCAATATGAATGAGCCCCACAGGATGACACTGTACAAATCAGTCCCATTAAAACAGGTCTGGTTTACTGTGCATTCTACATAAATAGGTTGCCCTCAAATTATTCAGGTTTACCCTCAGAAATTGAAGAGATTTGTTGTTATTTTGATTAGCAATCTTTGTTGATTTTGTCATTTCTGTTTCATTCTTGTGCCACTTCTATTCAAATCATTGCAGGATATTTCAAAATACAAGGGGACAAGCTTGTGACTGGAACTAAACAAATTGACTATGAGGAGATTTCTAGCCTGGAGTTACATATCAATAGCACAGACAGTGGTGTGCCTCCCAAAACTATCAACGTAAGCATGTCAAATATTTGAATTGCTGCATAATATAAAAGAAAAAAGAATTGCATTATATTTCAAATGTTTATTATGATGTTGTGTGATACATAAAGATCTGTAATGCATTTTCAATTAGCTGCATATAATAGTATTTTGCTTTCTGTTTTAGCGGATATTTGTGTTTGAAGTAGAGGATGTGAATGAACCTTTGATTGACATTGTTTTGGGAACCATTAGTCTGGTTCCTGAAGATCTTCCACAAGGGTCAGTCCTGTCCAAGATTCTTGTGAATGATCCAGACGAGGGTCAGCCCCATGTCTGTCAAGTCCTGCCTAGCTCTGCACCCTTTTCAGTTGTCACCAATGAAAACAAAACAATGGCGTTGACTTTGACGGGAGTGTTGAACTATGAAACAAATTCCAAACACGATCTCCGAATCAAGTGTACAGATGGGGAATTTGAAATGGTTAAGGTAATCAACGTCATCATGACTTTCAGTATTAGCTCACTTGAGTGAGCTTTGCAGATCACCAGTTGTCCATAGTCTGTCGATCCATCTATCTAAATATCTGTCTATTTTTAAGCTTAACACATTTTTGACTTCTAGAACCACTAAGCCAATATCAACCAAACTTGGTACAGAGCTGTACAGTACTGGATAAAGGAGATTCAAAATTGTTCAAATGAAGGACAACGCCTCCTTCCAAGGGGAAATAATCAAGAAGAGATAATAGGTTGGGCTCATATAAAAGTCTCTCTCAAGAACCACTGGTCTAGGGTTCTCAGAAGTGGAGCGAAGTTTTGCATAAGAATATATAGGAGAAAATCTTATTCCAAAGAGCAGTAGGGCCATGATTAGGCACATTAATATGCAAGCATCCTCAGGTAGTGCAGATTCAAATTCATTCAAATCAATGCATCAGGGGTATGTTTGTGCCACAATACAGATTCAAAATTTACAAGGGAATAAAGAAAATTTAAATTCTTCTGAAGAACAGGACCATGATTAGGAAGCAGTCACCCTCAGATTCATGTTTGTTATACCCCCCGCAACAAGTTGTGGGGGGGTATACTGGAATCGGGTTGTCCGTCTGTCTGTCCGTCCGTCCGTCTGTAGACGCAATGGTTTCCGGGCTCTAAAGCGTTATCCTTTCCACCTACAGTCACCATTTCATACATATGGACTACCCATGGGATGAAGATGTTCCCTATTAATTTTGGGGTCAAAAGGTCAAAGGTCAAGTGCACTGGACATCGAAGTAGCAATATGGTTTCCGGGCTCTAAAGCGTTATCCTTTCCACCTACCGTCACCATATCATACATATGGACTACCCATGGGATGAAGATGTTCCCTATTGATTTTGGGGTCAAAAGGTCAAAGGTCAAGCACACTGGACATCGAAGTAGCAATATGGTTTCCGGGCTCTAAAGCGTTATCCTTTCCACCTACAGTCACCATATCATACATATGGACTACCCATGGGATGAAGATGTTCCCTATTGATTTTGGGGTCAAAAGGTCAAAGGTCAAGTGCACTGGACATCGAAGTAGCAATATGGTTTCCGGGCTCTAAAGCGTTATCCTTTCCACCTACAGTCACCATATCATACATATGGACTACCCATGGGATGAAGATGTTCCCTATTGATTTTGGGGTCAAAAGGTCAAAGGTCACGCGCACTGGACATCGAAGTAGCAATATGGTTCGGTTTGTCATGCCATTTGTTTTTTACACTCAGAAAAGAGGTAGTTTATACCTATTACCAACACCCTTTGGGAGATTGGGATAAGCGGGGGGTATTCTTAGTGAGCATTGCTCACAGTACCTCTTGTTAAATTCTGCTGAAGAACAGCAGAACCAAGTTAACTTATTGTGGCCTAAGGACCTTTTATTTAAAGAATAGCTTTCTTTCTTTTCATGTAGATATAAATTGCATGCAATGCTGGTGATCAAAGATATGACTTCATTAACCATGTATATACATGTATACAGCAATTTGTGCTTTTAAAATTTAGTTCACCTAAGCCAAAGGCTGAAATGAGAGCTTTTCTGATCAAAATTTGTCTCTTGTCATTGTAAACTTTTCACATTTTCATTTTCTTCTCCAGAACCACTGGGCCAATTTTGATCAAATTCAGTACAAATCATCCTTGGGTAAAGGGGATTCAAGTTTGTTCAAGGCCATGATCCCTTCAAAGGAGAGATAATCAAAAAGGGCAAAAATAGGGTGGGGTCATTTAAAAATCTTCTCAAGAATCTCTGGGCCAGAAATTTCAAATTTACAAGAAAACCTTCTGACAGACTTGATTCAAGTATGTTCAAATCATTACGCCTGGGGTTAGGGTGGGGCCACAATACAGGATCAAAGTTTACATGCGAATATATAGAAAAAATCATCTTGAGAACCATTAGACCAAAAAAGTTGAAATTTACATGAATGGCTTCTGACATTGAGAAGATTAAAGTTTGTTTAAATCATGGCCACTGGGGGGAGTAAGGTGGGTCCCCAATTAGGGATCATAGTTTTACATGCAGATAATATAGGAAAAATATTTTAAATCTTCTCAAAAACAACAGGACCATGATTAGTCTTGTTAATATATATATAAATAAATATAAAGCAATTTTGTGAACAAGGTCAATTATAATAAGTCGTTAGCAGAAAATTGAGTACCCAATTGTTCAATCAATTTTTGTAATGAAGTAGAAGCACTTAAAATGACATTTTCTGTCAAACAGATAATTGCTTCATTTCTTATGTCAGTTTATGAAAATTGTCCGTGGTATGTATTATTATGGTTTGTCACACCATCATTGAAATTTGAAAATAATATATATCTAGAATAAAGATTGCGTGTTGGTTTTCACTTGGGGTTAATTATTCATCATTTTACCACATGTAAGTAAAGTACTTGATCTGAAAGGTTTGCTATAGTGCGCAGAATCTCATTTTAGGAAATAACACTGCATATGAAGGACATAAATGAGAGACCATTAGGGATATCACTGAGTGGATCTCACACAGTCATAGCCGATGGAGTGTCAGGGTACAGTATTGGGGAAATCACAGTCTCAGATCCTGACTTAAAGCAGACACATATCACTACTGTCAAGGGACCTAACTCAGATTTCATCAAGGCAATCTAAATTATTGATATTTTCCTTGTACTCAAATACATGTATCATGCTATAGATGTACATTCTAATATTTCTTCATTACATGCATTCTTTGCAATTGATATACGATTTTGGTACTTCTTAGGAAGTAATGCTATTTTTGATGAACATAGCTGCGTACCTGTTAACAAAACTATATACAGTAATTGAACAGTCAATAATAAATTGACATTTATACTTTGTAGGTTAAAAATAACAATTTGGTATTGACTGGACCAATCCCATTGGATGTTCTTAAGAAGGTCCCTCCCATCATAGAGGTGACAGTAACAGCCATAGACAATGGTGAACCTCCCCTGTCTGTCAATCATACCTTTATTCTTCCAATCACAAATGTTCAAATATTTGCTGCAAAACTGCCTTCAGTTTCATTGGATAACCAGAAAGTATGGGAGGACTCTGATATTGGGGATGTTATAGGAAGGTTGTACAGTATTAATCAGACAATTGATGAGGAAATTGTTTTTCATCTCACAAGTAATCAAGGGGGACTATTTGACATAAAGGACAATAAGTATTTGATACTTGTAAAAAATTTAACTGAAGTGGAAGAAACATCAAGGACAATTACTGTGCAGGTGAAAAATACTGAAACTTTTGAGACAGAGTCCCAGGACATAACCATCTTTATCAAGAAGGTTGATAAATGTGAAGTAAATGGCAAGAAATGTGATAGAAATGCTCGCTGTGTGAAATTAGCTAATTCCACTAGCCATGTATGTGTCTGCGAAGTTGGATTTACAGGGAATGGGTATACCTGTAAAAGTAATGACTACTGTCAGGAAAATACAGTGGCTTGTTTAAACAATGGTACCTGTGTGAATGAAATAGAAAAATATGTGTGTCTGTGTGCAGATGGATTTGTAGGCTTACAGTGCGAGATTCCAGCTATGATGAGTGCCATGGATCCTTGTTCAATCGTGTCTTGCCAGCATGGAGGTGTCTGTACAATAAATGGTGAGGGCAGAGTTATCTGCTCCTGTCAGACCGGATGGGAAGGAGAGTTTTGTGAGAGAAGGAAGGATAACTGTGTTAATGTTGTCTGTCTTGGTAATGGGACATGTGTTGACAAGCATGTGAGCTATGCCTGTGAGTGTTCTGATGGTAGGACAGGAACTCTCTGTCAGTATCAGCCCAGCCTTTGCCAAGGTGAACATGCATGTGAGAATAAAGAAGATGTTTGTATTCCTCTTGCAGACAGTAGAAGAGTGATATGTACCAATGAATCCTGTGTTGTAGACCTAGTTATTACTAAGGCTGGCATTGACACAGACATAGTAGGATTAACGGCCGTGCTCACAGAGGCAGTGGTTCAGCTTGTGGAGCAGGCTGACAGCTTACAGTCAACCAACAGGAAAGAGAGACAGTTGGCATCAGATTCCCACATGTACATCATCAGCGCTACTCTAGAAGAGGATGGTAAATCATGGGAGATAAAGTTTGTAGTGTATGAAAATGGTGGAGATGTTTACACGAGGACTATTATTTACGATGTGCTGTATCGGGCGTGTTCCTTTAGTGGTAAGCTTCAAAGCATGTCGACAAGTGAGAGAGTTTGGTCGTCTCTTAAATAATTGAGAGGACAAAAGAATCCATAGCTTTGTTTTTAGAATATGTGATTGAGTAAAACATATAAATGCCTTTGGTATGTAAATTTGTGTCATTATGTTTCAGGATCATTTGATTTGTTAAAAGAGGTAGTTTGTCCGTCCGTCTCGCTCCATCATCAGTCAAACCAAGATACAGGGGGTTTCCCTATCACCGTAGTGGCAGCTGCCATTGGAGGCAAGTATAAATGAAACTATGCTGCTGCCAGTGCAAGGTCAAGATTAAATTTCATGAGTGAAGAAAATGAATTATAAACAATATACATGATATATGCATTTCATTATATTCTTGATTTTGTGCAAATGTTGTAATGCAGTTTATTGCTCTCTTTATACACCCGTCTTTAGATGGGACATACTGATAGTTCAACAATTTCTATACGGGGCCAAAATAAAAATATTGTTTGTTTCCCCTCGCCCGACCGAGTCTGAAAATTCACACCGACCCATAAGTTTTTATTACGCCATTCTGGTGAAGTTTTTTTTTTAATTTTAAGAAAAATTCAAGGTCGTTTCTGGTGCAGATCAGTATTTTATAATGACAAAAATTTTCTATATCTTCTTTGGTTTCAATCCAAAGTTAAAAAATAATAATACGAATACAGGAGGTGTTCTGGTCCGAAATCTAGAAATTTCGCCCCCTCCAGCTGGAGGCGGCATTCTCTGGTTGATTTCAAATACTTACAAGCCGAATTCAATTTTAAGCTCATAACTAATCAATAAAACGATTCTTCTTGTACTTACTAATATCGATTTTATGGGTCTTTCATCACATAAACAGTCTCTTGAAAACATTTTATCAAACTGTCGAGCTTTGTTTTGAGTCACGAGACTCGTTTGCTCAAATGGCAGTGAAAATTCGGTTGACTACAATTGTTGGCTTCTGTTTAATATCGAATTTTGGATTGATATTTTCTTTTAATCGATATTAATAAGTACAAGAATCATGATTGTTTTATTGATTAGTTACAAGTGAGTTTAACATTGAATTCGGCTCGCAATTCGGACTAGTGATCTGCAAGATCGAGATGGAGAAATGTTGTCTATACGAGGAGCGCGGAAACGAGAGAATTCGGGGCAATCCAGTGTGCAAGTTGTGTTCTTCAGCAGGGGAAAGTGTTAATATTTCGGACGGATGCGATATTTTTGACAGTCAATCAGAAGCATTCTCAATTTAACTTATTTCTGAACTAATGCTATATTTACAAACTGGAAAACACCTAATTATATGCACATGTGTAACTCAGCTCTGATTGGTTGATGTCAGCATCCATTTTGTTTGATCGGCAAAATCAAGTCTCGTTGAAACGTTTTCTGGTAAACTAGATCTACCGATATCATTTAAAAATATAATCAAAATCACTATCATATATAAATTAAGATAATGTGCAAAAAACAAAAGCATAAAATGTCAGTGAACCATAAATAAAAGACAGCAACCGAGTTTACCAATTTTATAACACCATGTGTCCAAAACTAACACCATTGTCCATAGTTGCAACATTCTCCCTAATTTTATTTAAGTGTTAGTATGTGGTATAAATAGCAGAGAAAATTCTGATGAAACCCAATGTTCGTCGAATCAACCAATATGTATACATGTAGTCCAATGCCTAAGTTTAGTGGTTAGATAATGAGCATTTCCAAAATACATGAAGTACTGTCCGAAATATCGACACCTTCCCTAATTGCAAAACGTGGCAATCAAAGCAGAATTTACGCGAGAACTGACTATACGAGTTTGATGAGGAAACATGGATGATGTACTTCACGACGTTTGGTATCGGGCATTGTTAATGGTTATGGGAATTTCATAATAAATAAAATTCTGCTAGCTAAAAAAAAAAAACTTTTTACCTACCTACCGACCTTCCTCTGAAATTTAGGGTCGGGAGAGGGGAAACAAACATATTTTTAAATGTGGCCCGGTCGTTTGTTTTGGATTTTCTGTTTCTATATTCATTTCTCTGTCATCTATCAAGAAGTAGATTCTTTATAGTGTCCCTCTAGATAAATTTGCAATTGTAATCCACTCTGACTTCTCTTGCAGGAGTCTAGCCCCTTTATTAAGTCTCCAAATCAAAGTTTGGAGACAATCTGTCTGACAAGCAACTCCTGATTTTCTTGATTTTTTTTCCTTATTTTGATCTGTTCCTGGTTTTTTAGGTCACCTGAGTAAACTCAGGTGACCTATTGCAATTGGTTGTCGTCCGTCGTCATGTATTAACAATTGAACATTTTTAACTTCTTGATAACTACCAGTCCAATTCTTTTCAAATTTGGTATGGAGCATCATTTGGACAAGGGGGACATAAATAGTAAAGAAGATGGGTGACTTTATCGAGCTGAGAACCCACAGAGGGACAAATATCAAAGTTAAAATTAAAACTCTCCAGAAAAAGAAAAATTTGCATTCTAGTTAAAACAATCAATCCATAGTTTCCAAAAATGCTTTTTCGATGTTCCCATTTCAAGGGGACATTGAAAAAATCCTACTTAAAATCACCTATACGCGAAAAATGCACAAAATAACAGTAAATTTGACTTTTCCAAGCAGATTTTCATATGGAGTGGGTCAAGTCTCCATTGTGAACTAAGTAAAATATGTTAGTACATGTTCAGGTGTAATATGTTTTGTAAATAAAAGTAAGGAGACTTGACCCACTCTGTGAAAAAAAACTTACTTCTTGTGTATAACTTTTGTCGTATTATCAAGAAAATTTCTATGTCCATGACGGGTGACTTTAGATTGCTTGAAATTCTGAAATTCTTCATGGGATGGATAGCCGAGGTAGTATAGCGGCAGTCTCACTGATGTCATGGACAAGCCCAGATTGCATATCTGTGGTTCGAATACCAATTTTTCCTACCTATTGTTTTTTCTTCTCTTATTAATGAATAGACTTCCCATAATTATTTGTCTCTGGCATTTTATGCTAACTTTATGCAGTCTTAATGACGATCACAAGTAATAGATTCCAACATGCAGCTAGAGAATAAATGTAAACAAGTATGGGGCCTCCTGTGAAGTGTGGATGTTGTTTATGTAAACGACACGTTAAAGGAAAGTTAAAGAGAACAATTTCAACAATGCTTAAGAAGTTACTTGAAGAGATCATGACAAAAGCCAAATACGCAACCAACTGGTGCAGACTGTCTAAAAGGCATGTTCAGTACAAAAACAAATCAAGTGCCTGTTTCTGTCCCATTTGTATTTGCTGGGAAATCTAACAGCAAATATGCGTTCTGTAACTGTAAAACCGGCCTCAGAGTTGTAACAAAAGAGGCGAGAACTGATGCCTTTATCATATTCGGAGTAGTAGTTACAGTAGGTTGTAAATGCTGTTCAAAAACATTTGCTGGGGGGAAACTGAATCCAAACCAAAACATTAATACTGCACCATACAGAAAACGCTGTTCCACATTTGATTTACACCACAAAATGTGAGGTTTCTCATTCACATCACATGTGAATGGAAATACGGAGAACATAATGTTGGATGTTGCGAGCATATGTAATGTCATTTGGTACCTGAGGTACTCCAGGCATCAGTGTAATTGTGGGTGTGTTAAAAACCGCTTAATGTCTGATATACATGATGCTCTCTGTGAAACAAATTCTGATTATGATTTTGATTAAATATCATTCTTTGAAGTATGATTTGTTTTGAATTCTTAATATTTTGGACAGCGTTTTAGTACGGTAATGTATCTATTGTAACTACGGGTACCATCAATGCAGATTTTAAACTCCCGATTCGCGACCGGTGCCCAATCATGAATAGGCTTATTGTTCGCCAAGTTCACCCATCTTCTTTAAGGATTCCAGCACCCCTAGGTTCGGGGCAAAAACTGCCCAAAATTGACCAATTTTCAAAAGTCTTCTTCTCAAGAACCACACACGTGAAAGAAAAACTAAATGCATAATGATGTAGAGCAGGGAGGCCTGTACCAAAATTGTAAATTTCATGATCCCCGGGGTAGGGGTTCTGACCTCAGGGCGGGCCCAATCTTGGTATATAGTGTTTATGTGTAAAACACTTAAATATCATCTTTAGTGCTATTGATACTAAATTGAAACTAAATAGATATCTAGAAAGAACAGATAGTCCTTTACCAAAATTGTAAATTTGATGATCCCAGGGGTAGAGGTTTTGGTATCAGGGTGGGACCAAAATGGTCAGTTATTAAATGTATGAACAATAGACATTTTTAAATTCTTGATAACTATTATTCCAATTCTTTTCAAATTTGGTATGAAACATATTTGGAACAAGGGGAACATAAATTGTAAATTTCAGGACTCCTGCACCCCTGTGGCCTTAGGGGCGGGCAAAAACTTCCCAAAATTGACCAATTTTCAAAAATCTTCTTCTCAAGAACGCACACATGTAAGAAAATCTAAATGCATAGTGATGTAGAGCAGGAAGGCCTCTACCAAAATTGTAAATTTCATGATCCCAGGTGTAGGGGTTCTGACCCCAGGGCAGGGCCAAACTTGTTATATAGTGTTAATGTGTAAAACACTTGAATAACATTTTCTTTAGTGCTATTTATGCTAAATTGAAACTAAATGGATAGAGCAGGTAGTCTTTTACCAAAATTGTAAATTTGATGATCCTCAGAGAAAGGGTTCTGACCCCAGGGTAGGGCCAAACTTAGTATATAGTATTTATGTGGAAGTTTGCTGATACTGTATAAAATCTAAATGCATACTTAGGAATAGCAGAAAAGGATGTACAAAAAATGGTAATTTTACAACTCAGGGTTTCGACTCTAGGATGGGTCCAAATTAGTGATATCTTTTAATGTTAATACACCTATTATATTATTTAAAGCCTTTCATCATTGTATGCTTTTTTAAGAGCATTGAAGTTTTAAGAACATATTTTTTTTTATACTGCTGCTGAACATTAGAATTTAGCTTAGATATTCAGAACAGGAATTTTTTTTTCTAGATTTCATCACCCTTGGGAGTAGTGATACTTTTACATGCAAATATATAGGGAAAATCTTTAAATATATGGGCCAAGGTGACTCAGGTGAGCAATGTGGCCCATGGGCCTCTTGATTTATAGAGTACATACAGGTATCACCCCTTTCTGCCCACTTGTCTGTCTGTGACTGCATATAACTTTGTACCAAAGAGATATTAAATACTCATAGTTCACACAAAGATTACTTATTAACTGAGGTGTGTCATTTGGTCAACTTCTAGTTTACTGGTGGAAAAAGTTCAGAATTCCTATCTGGGTAATAAATAAATAAATACTCAGATTTTGCAGAGGTTGTGTATGATATGAAAGTGTGTCATGACTTGACCCAAGGGCATTTGTTTAAGGTCAAGGTCACTGGGAGAAAAAGTTTAAAATTCCCATATTGAACATATCTTGGCAACAAATTCAAGAGTCCTAAATGTTGCTTATAACAAGAGAGTGTGTAATGATTCAGACTAAGAATGTGTTCTTTGTTATTACAGGTTTTATTGCTGTTTTTGTGGTCATTGTTGTTTGTGTTATGAGAAAGAAAAAGGGCAGGGAACCAAACAAGGACCAGACAAAACAAGACACTAACATAGATAAGGTAACATGCATGGGGAAACTAATGTAAGGTAATTTTACGTGCTCAAGTTTCCCCACCAGATTATGACCTTGTTAAACTGGAATTTTACAGATTTGTATGACTGTGTGCTATTACAAATTTTTCCATCCTTTAATTGCGGATTTACATGTAGGATATATATATATATATATACAGGAGTACCTGGTAGTAACTTGCCCATGTGTACTTGCATAAGTGTATCCAAACATTGTTGTGGACACATGATAAGAAGTACAATTCTAGGTGTCAGTCTTGCACTTGATACAGAGGTGGCAGGAGGGGAGATGCTTATTGATATGTAGGTCAGAAGGTCAAATGTTGAGGTCATACCATTGTCGGAAACCCTTGGTCGGTCGCTCTAGACGATTACCTACCATGGGTCACAAGGAGTATTTTCGCAGGAAGGTATGTCTCGGCTTCTATATGCGATTGGTCGCTTTACCATTCCTTATTGCGATATTCAACCAATGAAAAAGCCCCTTATTTCCAGTCCTTGGTAGCATAGAAAAACATGCTTTCGAAGCCAAGATTTTGACTACGTTTAAGTTGGACAAGTTACAAAACTTTCAACGAGATGCTTTATCTGCATTATTTAAGTGGGGATGTATTTGTGTCTATAAAGACAGGGGAGGGAAAAGCCTGTGTTACCAAGAGTTTGTACAGGACTACATGTCCAGCACGAGTTCGTAGTTTCATCATACGGGAGCAATGTGTGTTTTTTTTTAACAGACTTGGTATTTCATCGGTTTCTATAGGTATGTTAAACTTACACCTTGCGTATTAAGTACTGCCGTAATTTGTTCTATTTGTGTTGTCGGCACAATTTGAGCCAGTAATTGTGACCTTCGATCTTTACACACCTCTCTCGTGCAAACACAATTGATGTCTCACCTACGCTAATTACAAAATGACATGTGAACGGGATTGTAAGACCATATCTTAATTCAAATTTTCATCTAATTTTTAAATTGTATCATGCATGACTGATTTTATTCATGTGTCATGAAGCAGTGATGATAATAAACATACCAGAGGCGGATCCAGGATTTCTGAAAGGGGGGGGGGGGGGACAGTGAAGTATTAGTTAAAATAATCAGCCTTTTTGGGGGGTGCCAAATCTGGAGTTTTCATCTATATATCTGATAGTGGCACAACAAAACACACACACTTTCATGGGTGCCGCAATTACAGCTGACACATTGAGTACCGGGAATATTTATGGCAATTCCCATTGGTCCTCGATAGGTCACGTAAGATGACGCATTTTAATGAGTTACGCGAAAATATCAGCCTTGTGACCCACGGTAGGTAATCGCAGAGCGACCGACCGTGGGTTTCCGACGATGAGGTCATACATGTAAGCAATTATCAGATGTGACGATGATTTAAGAGTTGTGTTCCGGTTTTCAGCTTTGTACTTGCTACAGAGACAGGATGTGGTGCAAATTAAATTTATGTCCACTGGTCATGTCATTACCATAAGACATTAATTAAGACATAATTAAATGCAACCAGAAAAAGTTGTGAACATCATATAAAGAGAACCATATTCTAGTTTTGAAATCTTGCACTGGCTGTATAAACATTGTTGATGAAGAGAGGAAGATTATATATTATTTTTTGGTCTAAAGGTCAAGGTTATAAATGTAATTTAACAATGTTATGGACACTTCATGCAAGTAGGATTTGAAAAATATCAAATTATTCTGCATATTAGCAGTCTTCATGAAAACATTTAAAACTTGCTGGCCAGTCGGACCAGTGAACTGTCTGAATTTACTGGCCCACGGTGAAATTTACTGGCCCCCTAAATTTTCATGTTTATCACATACATTAATGGAATGTATTGTAATATTGTACAATTAATTTACTGAAACTATCCTGGTTATTACTCGTATTCATATCTACCCTAAGACATCCTTTCTGTCGATATCAGAAAAACAACACTGGCTGTACACGGTATTTTCTCTCTCTTCACCCGCAAACAACAAGACTATAAATTCACATATTTTTCACAAACATGAAAACAGCCCGAGTGCACCTTAGGAAGTAGCCTTCTCTAACAACATCAAATGGAAACCATTGATTAATTCTACAAACTATAGAAATTGTATAAAATCAGAGATAACTGCAATTGTCGAAGTTCATTTTAATTGGACAATGCAATAAAGCAGCAATTACCGGTGTGCAGTGCCAATACAGAACGCGGCCATTCTTGTTGTTTCAACAAGTTGTTCGTTTAATAAGTTATCTTGACAATTACAAGTATAGTTACTGTTTTTTACGAAATAAACCACAATGTCCAAACATTTACTTTATATGCTATTTTTTTATTTATTTTTATTTTGATTGTAAATTTAAGCAAATAAGATGTTCAGAATATCTAAATCCAACATTATGTTTAATGTGATTTACAAAAAGTCTACTAGCCCATCAGACTTTCTGATTTTTAATTTTCACTGACCCGACCGTAAAATTCACTGGCCTCGGTCTTCGGACCACTGAGTTTTCGTGAAGACTGTATTAGAATTTAAACATGCTATTTGCTGCTGCGTAATGTATATTTGCAGAAAATTTAGATTAGATTTTTTTTTCTTGGGAGTTATGCTCCTTTTGAACTTAAAAGTTTGGCTCTTTCTGTCCTGTTCTTTTCAGAGCAACTCCTCTGAAACTGCTGAACAAAATTTCATGAAACTTTGTACTGTTAAGATAAGGACATACTGTGTAGATGTGCATATTCGAAGGAAATTCTAATCAATTTTTTTTTCAGAGTTAATTTATGCCCCTTTTGAATTTAGAAGTTTGGCCAAAATTTAATATACTACTGAAACAGTTTATCAGCACAACTGCTCTGAAACCACTGTAGAGAATTTCATGAAAGGTTGTATTTATTATACGTTCAGGGGGGTATATAGGAATCGCTCTGCCTGTCCGTCCGTCTGTCTGTGCAGATTCGTGTCCGGGCCATACTTTCTTTGTTCTTTGACTTAGGCATACCATATTTGGCACACAGGTGGATCACCATGAGATGATGTGTCGAGTACCTTCATGACCTTGACCCTTGACCTCAAGGTCAAAATTAAAGGTTGTTTTTTTTTTTTTACAATGGATTCATGTCCGGGCCATAACTTCTTTATTCTTTGACATAGGCATACCATATTTGACACATGAGTGTATCACCATGAGACAATGTGTCGGGTACCTTCATGACCTCTATATGACCTTGAACTTTGACCTCAAGGTCAAAATTGATTATAGGGTTTTAACATAGTCATACCATAAGACATGGGTGTATCACCATGAAACTATGTGTCATGTACATTCATGACCTCTTTATGACCTTGACCTTTGATCTCAAGGTCAAAATTATAGGTTTTTGCCATGGATTTGTGTTTGGACTATATCTTCCATTTTCTTCTACAAAGGCATACCATATTTTTACACTCAGGAAAGAGGTAATTTATACCTATTAACAACACCCTTTGGGAGATTGGGGTAAGCGGGGGGTATTCTTAGTGAGCATTGCTCACAGTACCTCTTGTTTAAGACATACTGTGTAGATGTGCATTTTCAC
Organism: Ostrea edulis; assembly: GCF_947568905.1. NCBI lineage: Eukaryota > Metazoa > Mollusca > Bivalvia > Ostreida > Ostreidae > Ostrea > Ostrea edulis. The sequence goes on along the minus strand of NC_079168.1, from coordinate 57,914,720 downwards.
TGGAAATTCTAATTCAATTTTTTTTTTTTTACAAAAATTTAACCTAAATTGCCTCCATATATTGATTTTGATTGCAGACCTGGATTTGCCAAGCAGGACGTCCTGTTCTTAGTTGGACTGCTTAGGTTAATTCATACTATATAAAACTATGTCATTTTTGCTTTTTCACTCAGTTTGTATGGAGCGCCAAATTAACATAAACTCAAATGATTGAAGATATCTTTAATTGAATTGTTGCTCCCTTTAAAAGAATTGATGCGCGCATTAATTCCTTATACAAAAGCATGGTAAATGATTTAAAGATATCTTCAATTGAATTAAAGAAATCATCAAATTATTTATACCGAGCTCTAAATTAATTATTGCGAGCAGTATTTCTACTGAATTGACGATATCTTCAAATAATTTGGCACTCCATAAGTTTGGTCAATTGTAGGATTCATACCTTGAAACAATATCGAGACGGTCCAGTGGTTATGCATCCATCTCAAAAGTAAGTTTCCTATAACAGTTTGGATAAGTCTACAGGAAAATTAGCTTTATAGTGAAGACATGGCTGCAGGAATTTATGGTTATAGCAATTTAATTATACATGTATGCCTTTCTCAAGAAGTACATTGTGCATTTACAAAATAATGGACTTCTAATGTAATGTATGAATTACAGTTTGTATAACAAAATTGGTGGCCCAAACAAGTTTGCAGTTAACAAATTTTACAATACATATTTGGCAAAACTAAATTCATGAGAAATAAATCAGTGTGTGAGATGCTTTGTAACATGGTAAAATATTGATGATAAGGGCTTTATATGCCTACCAAAATTAAATTTCGTGTTTTTGTTTCAACATTGTTCAAGAATTACAATGCGAGATGTGTACGCAGAAGTCTTCAGGCAGTTTTTCTTGTAAAAAAAAAACATTGAGACTATCAGAGGCTTCAAACTTTTGGCTGTTATCATAGAGTCCTTTACAGAATTTATCAAACCATAAAATATGACAATGTGAACAAACTCTCAAAATTTAATGAGATTTACTTCGATTTGAATATTCAATATATTTATTTATAATTATATTAACAACAAGAAGCATTAATATGAGTTGTAGACCATTGTAAAATTCACAAATTTCAGACTTTTGTACACATATGTAATAAGACAAAATTAACATATACTGATACAAGCAGAAAAATTAAGTTTTGATAAGGTAGCTATGTACCGTTCTTTCTCAATTCAGTCTTTGAAATGGTAATAGAATCTGAAAAGTTCAAAATTCGAAGCAAATAATGTAAATGATTTATTTGATTCAATGTAAATTTATTAGAAATCAAAATTTAGAAACATGTGCACATTTATATCTTGCAGCAGAAATCCTCCGATGCTATGAAGAATGAAGGGGTTAAATCTTCAGAGGACCCAGCTACAACTTTGTAACATTCTGATTCTATTAATAAATGTTCGAATGGAATGATATTGTCGATGTTTTGTTACACTGATATTTACACTGCTAGCAGTAGTCACAATTGAATAAACTCAGTGTATTGTCAGTGGGATGACAGGCGCGGAGCTGCCTATACACAACTGCTGTGTACACATGATTGGGGGGGGGGGGGATTTGCCATTAAAATATCTTTGCCTCAAAAACGATTTCTGATTTTTAAATCAACATCATTAAATGTCCAATCAAATTGAAAGTACTTTTTGAATTTTAAATCATTATCATGTCGAATATCAATTTAATGTGTTTATATATGTGTGTGTGTATACTTCTAGGTACCGGGTGTTGTTGGAACTTGGTGTTTGCTTATATATATGTACATGTAGTAGACGGATTTAGGATAGTCTTTCTTATCAGTAACATTTACGACATATACATGTATCATTTAAATTCAATGGGAGGGAGGGGGACAACACTATTCGTAAGACTACGGAAGCCAGTAGGTGCCAGGGTATAGAATTAATTTTCATTTAACTGGCGGTCACCGCTTAATTTATGTGGTGGCCGCCATATAAATGAAGTGGTAGCCGCCACTTAATTTATACATGGCGGCTGCCAATTTCAAAAACAATTTACTTCATACTGTTGAACAATTTAGAATAGTACGCAGACACAAAACATCGTTTTTCGGACTGTTGGTACAGTCAGAAGAGAAATGTTGACAAGCAGAAAAGAGAAACCTAAAAAGTTCCCGTTTGGCCAAACTCCTAAATTGGAGGGAGGGGGCCCCATTCGTCCTTCAATTCATCAGTTCATTCATTATTAATCATTTTTACCATTCATTACTACCACCAAAAGAGTGGAGTGGGGGCCAATATATCCTATTTTGCATGTGAAAATAACAGAAAATGAGCATTGTCAATAAAGTTGAGGCGCAGCCCCCTGGTTCTACATTGGTATATCGAGTACCCATTAAGCTTTCTCGTGCGCGAATCTGTCGACATTTGAGGTCATGAACATTTACATGACTTTGTAAATTAACGGCACAAACGACAAACAATAATGCTCTAATATTTGTATAACACATGCATGTACGGGGGTTACACCCCTTTCGTTTTGGAACAGAGAGAACAGTTGAATAACTGGCGGTCGCCAGATGAAGTGGAGACCGCTAGTTAGATTAAGTGGTGCCACCAGTTATTCATATGGCGACCGCCAGTTAAATGAACCCAGGCACCTACCGGCTTCCGTACAGAAGAGGAGGTATGTTCTATCACTGGAATAATCCATTACAAATCGAAGACAAAACGGTTTACATATACAAGATACATCATATAGAACATGGTTTTGCTCTGGTCAGGTAGTGTTTGCAGTTAATTTGCAGCTGGTGTACTTGGAGATGGCCTTTATTCCTTGGACACTGCATGTGCTTAGCCAGATGGACAGTGGTCTGGTTCTCTATCACTTGTTGTAATGAATAAGATGAGGGGCTTTGGCAGCGATTTTCTCAAGAATATTTTTGACTAAGGAGTTAATGATGCTCATGGCCTTGCTGGAAACACCATTATCTGATTGGACCTGTTCGAGGACCAACGAATGTGTATGATAAAAGGATTATCTCGGAATTTTAAAGCTATAAAGAAAGGCTAAATTATCTTTCATAAGAAGAGACTATGTCCAAAACAGTTCCATGTATTGTTTCCAATATAATAACTGTCAGTTTGAGTTAACTTGTATCTTTGATGACACAATTTCTCAAATTTAGTTAAAATGCTAGTTTTTGTGGACGTTTTTCTTTCAAAAAACATAACACAGCTTTGGACATACAAATTTTTTTCTGTGGCGTAACCCTATAATCGAAATATAATGGGGTTTTTTTTTTTCAGGGCTGTACTTAGTTGTACCTTATCTCAGAAAAGCTGGATGGAAAGTAGATTTTTTATATGTCAGAATGACGAAAATATATGCAATGGCATAAGATGAGGTTTATGTCATAAATCCCGGCTCTATGTTATTTACATCGGGATTCTTGCACAAAATGTACTTAATTTTGAAACAAAAGCGCAACTTCATTTATGTTGGCAAACAGCCATAATCAATATACATGTAATCTTTTGTATTAACAAAACATTAACAATTGTTGGCAAATGTGGGATGTTTCTTTCTTGTCTTACCCCGTCTTGTTCTAGATATACTGAAACTACTTTCATTTCCGTGTAAACTTCTCTTCAAAAAGAGTTATTTTGAATACAGAGGGACATGATTCATGTGCCGTGACCGCCACTGTTTTCTTCCTGTATGTCATTCAAAAAGTAAAGGGAAGGTGGTTGGATCACGATTATCTGAGCCTGCTCACAGTTTTTACACGGTCTAGTCACTGAATACTAACAATTTACAATCTGACACAGTGAAGCCGATCAAATTGAAATCAAAATTGCGATAACACTTAATGTAATTCGTCCAGATGAAAATATGTACAAGCTTCAATTTTACTAGTACATATGTGTAATTTGTAACTTTTCAATATTTCGTATATGATATAACTAGTTTGACACAAAAATAAAAGTTACAACATTACATTTGACCAAACTCCGTACAAATTGTGACGTATACAGGCTAAATTTATATTCGGCATAGTTATAATGAGGACAACATACCAATTTGTACACGACATATAAATGGATAACACGAGGAGTTTCTTTTGATTTGGGACTATGCAAATTACACTTGGTACCTCCGGCAATTCAATTTGAATAGACCGCTAGCTCTCAGCACGTCTCATTTGGTGAGAGACGGCCATCACAATCCCCGCGCGAAGTTTGGGTTACCATGACGCGAGTACAGTTCAAATTTTTGTTGAGGTAGACAGTCCTTATTAGAACTCGATTCCCGGAGAACGTTCACATCTCAATAGAAATTTGGTCTTCGTCCATGACCTGCTCCGCGTCCACCATTTTTTCTGCCTGTCTTCTTTCTTCTTCCAGGAGGAGTTTCCTCTGTCTTCGCTTCTCTTGTCGTTGTTCCATTTTCTGTAATGCCTTGTCCACTTTAACTTGTAGCTTGTCTTTTTTCTCCTGGCGACGTTTGCGTTTCTCAATTTTCCGTCGGTGTCTCTTTCTAGCTCGTCGTTCCAATAACTTTTCATTGGCTAAATTCTGAAGTTGTTTCTCCTCTGTTCAAAAATTGAAATAAAACAATTTTAAAAGTCGTAGTAGAATCATCTCGCAGGGTACTCTGGGGATGGGGCATGTATGAATTTCTTTTATATTGAATTTTATTTCGATTCTCTTAAAACACATGATGACATGTAGTAAGTGTTGTTTAGACATGATATAGTCCCCTGTCGGTGAAATCGGAGGGTACAGTCTCTTAGGTTTATCAGTCAGTCTGTCCTACTTCGTTTCCCACTTTTTTCTTCTAGGGTGGGGGAGGAGGAGGGGGTTCTTGCGAATAGCTACATTTCAACTTCAACTTTTGTCACAGTTAACCCACTTGTACACCAGAATTATAGCCCTTTGCATAATTCGCATCGTTGCAAACTACGACTGAAATGTACACCCCTCTCCCTTTTCAGGAAAGGGGGAGAAGCGTACATTTCAGCCGTGGCTTGCGACGATGTATTATTCGTTGTCCAGTGGGGTTTTCTTTCGATAAGGTTCTAGCAAATGTAGATTATATAAAAGTAATCTGATTTTTATTTCGATAGCACAATTTTTGTAAGAGTTACGACCTTAGTATGTATGAAATGTTTTCAGTGATGGGTAACGTGTATTGGGTTATCTCTAGGAATGCTTGTTGTCTTGTGTGAGAGGTAACATGTATTGGGTTATTTCTAGGAATGCTTGTTGTCTTGTGTGAGTGGTAACATGTATTGGGTTATCTCTAGGAATGCTTGTTGTCTTGTGTGAGTGGTAACATGTATTGGGTTATCTCTAGGAATGCTTGTCACGTGTTGTCTTGTGTGAGTGGTAACGTGTATTGGGTTATCTCTAGGAAAGCTTGTCACGTGTTGTCTTGTGTGAGTACTCACTGTAGCAACCACCACCCATTTTTTTAAAATTACCCAAAACAATAAAAAGCAGGTGCAATTACCAATTTTGAGTATGCTGATTTCAAATCTGCATTCCTTTTACTCCAATTTCTTATAGAAAATGAGGTATAGTGTCTTAAACACCCCTACCGTCAGGTTGCCAAAAACGGAAAATGTTTCATTTCGCATCAAAAAGTGACCCAACTTTATTTCTTGAAACAACATTACCCAAAACAATAAAAAGCAGGTGTAATTACCAATTTTGAGTATGCTGAATCCAATTCTGAATTCCTTTTACTCGACTTCCTTACAGAAAATGAGGTATAGTGTCTTAAACACCCCTACCGTCAGGTTGTCAAAAATTGAAAATGTTCCATTTCACATTAAAAAGTGACCTGAAAGTTATTTCTTGAAATAAGGCATACAAACGAAAAGGAAAACAATTAATACTAAATTATTCCATGAACATTCTTAGTTGTTTTGGAAAGAATATATCTCACTTCTGGACTTCACAGATACAGGAAAGGAAGAGGAATACGGAGCGGATCAAAGATCTTAAATTTAATCAGATTGGGCCATCGCCTAATGAACTGATGAACAGGAGCAAAAGTAAAATTAATAGGAAAACTGATTTATGAAACATCAGCAAGTCTTTTCCGAGAACTTCTGGTAGAGCTGTCGGGGGGGGGGGGGGGGGGGGGGGGGGGGGGGGGGGGGGGGCTGAGTTGCATCATTATCAGAATTTACCGAAACAGTGGACTCTCTGGCCAGTCTGGGGGCTGAGCTAGTTGCATCAGAATTGACAGAAGCAGAATTCCCTGGCCAGTCGGGGGGCTGAGTTGTATCAGAATCTATTATTTATTTATTTTTATTATTTCAAAATTCAGAAATTTAAAAACTGCATGATCAGATTTTTTTGTAACACTAATAATTAATGTCACTTTATTGCGATGACTCTTCAAGTACAAACCATGATATTAAAAAAAAAATGAAATGAAATGATAGATAAATAAATAAATAAAATATTTGTAAGTTACTTTATTTATCCAGGGACCTATAGGCCTATACTAACTATAGCTATAGGTCCCTGATTTATCTGTAAGTAAGTCACTAATTAAGAAAACTGCATCATCTGTAGCTTACGACCCCTTTTGCCTTGCCTTGTAATTAATATTGTTGAAAATTTGGCAAATAGCATTTTTAACCCCCCAGTCCATACCCCACTTTTCTTTAAACGCTAAAAATCCAGCTAATTCAGTGAGGAAGAAATGTCACTACCAAATTTCGAATTTCCTTTAGACTATATCAAATTAAATACCGCACTGCTATCAGTCACAGATTGACACTGGTAGGGGTATGGGGACCTGGTCTGTGAGTGTGATGGAAAAGATTCTGATGAAAATAAAGATTCACTCATCATTCAAAAATGTTTAAACATTGTATTAATGTATACCACCGGTACGTTGTGAGTACGTTAATAATGGGAGTTATCTTTCCCTGGATATCTAAATCAATCAAATACTATATGAACACGGGCAATTATCGTCCATGTTTGACCTCAGTAAAATTTATTCATGCATAAAATATATTAATATGTCACTCTTTGTTGCGTATTTCACCGTTAAGTAAATGTTTACATATACTCGCTTATTCGCTTCAATCTCAAAGGGATTTTCTGGAATGTGCCTAATTACGTGAGATACGCTAAATATAGCTATTTTAGATCCGAACGATCAACTTCGCATCATTCGTAGGCTCTAGGTTTATCCATACTAGCCCGTAAAAAATAGGGTGGAACCTCGTCCCACTTTTCCTGTAGAAATAAAAATAGAACATGACGCGCCACCTAGCGAGCGTGGTTGTTGCTACTCACTGCTGCTGTTTTTCTTGCACTTGGCCATCAGTATGGAGCAAGCCGAGACAAAGATCACGACTGCAATAGCGATAGGAACGACCATGGTGGTCTGGTACTTTGTGGTCCCAACGAACGGATCTAAAAGTAAAAACTATCATTATATGCATTTGATTTATTTTTGTTGTCATTGTTTTGTTTCGTTTTCTCTCTTTCGATTTTTTAACACCCGGTATATGAACGATGGTAATAATAAAGGTTCGAACACGAACCAAGTAAACGAGTGAAAGAGGAAGTAGAGTGTATGATTGAGGCTGAATAACAAGAAGTGGAAGACATTGAGGATGAATGGAAAGAGAGACAAGGTAAAGGTAGGGGAAGACGAGGTAGAAGAGTTTGTTTACCTGGGAGCAATATTGACAACAGCAGGAGGATCACAAGACATTAAGAACAGGAAAAACAAGGCAAGGGGTGCATATGGGAGACTGGGAAAAGTGTTAGTGCCGTGAACATAGTAAGAACAAAGGTCAGGCTATTCAAGTCGAGAATTGTGTGCATTTCAGTTCAGATTCTTGCGGAAGATTTTGGGAATAAGGTGGCAGCAGATGGAGACAAAAAGGGAAATGACAGACAAGAATGCAGTAAGCGACGAGCTGAGGAGACGGTGATGGAATTGGATAGGACACCTGGTACGGAGGGAAGGTGAGGCGGCGTTAGGATGGACACCAGAAGGGAAAGGGGAGACTGAAAACAACATGGAATAGAAGCAGAGAGGAGGATGGAGAAGCTGGAATGAGGCGAAGATGGTAAAAAGAGACAGAGTTGCTTGGAGAGAGTTTGCCAGTGTGTGTCGCGACCTTATGCGACTTCTGGTGTGAAGAGAACTAAGTGCTAAGTAAAGGGAAATAGTCCAAGAAGGACAAACTCAAAACCCATAAAACAAAATATGTACATGTATAATATAGGTAAGCGTTATTCATTATTATGAATTCAAATAAAAGATAAAAAGTACTAATAAACCAGACAATTTTCAACAATGCCGCGAAATAGGTCGCGGAGTTCATGGAATGTATATTCATACGCGGAGAGACGGCACTACTACTTGATTGAAACAAATTATGTCTTCTTAGTTGCAAATGACAATCAAATTATTTCAACAGAAATTAAGGAGAATACACAATGTAAATATTAAAAAATTAAACTATAAATATATAGATTTGTTCGATGCAAAAACAGTCCAGTGTCCATGCGTCACCAATATCGACACTTGCATGTTAACATGTATATCCACTTTACCTGAACAACAACTTACGTAATACAGTTTTAGGGTTGTTCCAATCCCTCGGCCTTGCTGTGGTGGGGTTGACATTTGAAGATGTGGCATCGTCTAAAGGTCCTCTGAAATGTTTTAATTGTCTTCACTATCAGTACGTGCGTTTTAATGTTTAATTTAACAAGAAAAAAAAGAGGTACAGCGGTTTCAATAGATATTACATTATAGATGTTTGAAAAGTATTTATATTCAAGGAAATGAACATAGGACTATTCTAGACTAGCACCAAAGAAGCCATATTTTTTAAGTCAACCACTTATCTAATGTTAAAGTGCTACACCAATCTTCACTGGAATGATAAAAATGGCAACCGCCAACAAGAAATTGGATGTAACATCTTAGAAAATTGATAACAGGTTTAGATTCAATTTTAAGGAGGAATGACACCAGAGAAATCTGATATGGATGGCAAATGGATTATATGTACAACAATATTTTGAAATTGAAAAGTTTCTGACTTGCCTTATTTAGTTAAAAATGCGTAAAAGTAATCTTAAACAATTGAAACTCTTGTTAGGCTTGAACCCGCGATCTACAGTCGACACGTTAACTTACTGAGCAATGGATTTAATAGGAATATGCATTGTACAAATATTGCGGATACATGTATTTACATTTTCATCCATGTTTCAAAAAGATATCCGCCATTATGACAATGTATTATTCCCCCTTAATTTTGCTGAATCTTCTCATTTCCATCTATTAGTAGTAGAAAATCCTACAGAAACTTTAAAGCTATTGCTTTACCTGCGTAGACAAGTAAATGAGCCGCTGGGTCGGTAAAACCCCTCTTGACATTTATTGATACAGTTGTACCCGGGATCGAGTTCTTGTCCTGATGGACATTTTTTTATTTTTACACACACGAAGTTTGTTTGAGATGGGAGAACACAAGTGGTGTTTAATGGATTTTCTTGAAGAAACTGTTCTATCGCCCAATCGTTTGTGTTATCGCATCTACAAAGTCTGTCTGACGTCATGTTCCCGTTGTCGCAGACGACTTCTCCGATTCCGTTACATGCAGACGTTTTCTGATCGCAAGTAGATGATGACTCGTGACTCCAGCGGCCGTAGGGCTGAAAGGTTCCCGTGGGACATGGTTTAAACACCAACATGTTCTTGTCAATGGAAAAAAGTGCATATGTTCCTGTAAAAGAAATGTTTGTACATTAACAGTAGCTATAACTGATGTCAAATTTAACATACCCAAAAGCTCTGCTTGGTCATTTCATTATAAATATTTTGAATACACATAAAAGATGATCTTTGTACGTAGGACAAGTTTTACATTCCATTACAATTTTCAATATAACAAAAATATATACAGGTATGCAATATATAGGTCTATGCATGTCGTATGAGCTATTCTCTTTAGACAGGTGGAGAGACATACACTGTAGCCTACACCCAGTAGGCTATGCTTGTCCACTTCTCTAAGGCGATAGTCATGGCATCACATGTTGAAATATAACCAGTTATGTTCAAATAAAGCAGTCATGTGATCCAATCTACTAGGAATTAAAACCCACTAGCATACTCGCTACACTGGTCTTGCGTCGCGAACCAAGTGGGTCCGATTCTGATAAGATTGCCATGAGGCCGTAGCTGATTGCAGGCACTGTGGATAACCTTTGAATTTGAAGATACAACGAAGGAAGTTTGACACATATAACAATTTTCACCAGAAACATTGACGCTTGCAAGCGTCAAACAACGACAGCAACTAATTTGTTTCATTTCACTGACAGTGTTTTAAATAAAATGTTAATTTTGCAGGAGCACAAGTTAAGTGTATCAATGATGCAGATTGATTTCCTTGTATATACCATGATTCAGGTTCGCCTATGTGCACCACGTGGTCAACACTGAAAAACAGCAAGCCGAACAACTGGACACCTACTCACAGTGGGATTCGTCTCCCTATTTCCTCCATCGAATCTGATGAAATAAAGGAACCTGCCTTAAAAAAGTCAAAACTTTGTATTGATTCGGATGATACTCCGAAATTCCCACGAACTTGCAGAATGAAGGGACAGATATCGAGTGACAAAGAATTCAGAACATCAAAACATGATAAAGATGGAAAATCTTCTGACGATAATTTGTATTTTTATGATCTTGGTAAATTGATGCAGGTGCAATGAAGTTGAACACAAAGACATCGGCTGGAAAGATAGCCAGAATCAACTCCTATCAGACTACGTCGCCAAGGTACAAACGGATCGTGCTCTTACAAAGAATACGAGTAAACACGAAAGACTATCATATCAGCCTTCTTAGATGAATTACTGTTGTTCCAATAAGAGCGTGACACTTCGCCCGATCGAGCGTCAAACCTGCGTTGATGTTATTTTACAGTACGTACAAGTACGTTGTCAAATGTCTGCAGCATATACGCAATCAAAACTTTGCTAAAAGTACCAGTGAAGAATGGTCTTGGGACAGACTAAAGTCGCCACACAGGGCTTTTGGCTTCCATGACGTCCTTCTCTGAGTTGGTAACATTTGTTTTTGCAAGGTATGTCCTCGATACAATAAAGCCTCTATCAAACTTCAGAAAAGAGATAATGGCTTTGTCACTGCATGCAAGTTATATGAGGAATACGTGGACACGGGATAGAGAGGTTGATGCCAAATTCGAGTCATGCTTTGATGATGCAAAACATATTCGAAAAATGCTCTTTGTTGCCTGTCAATGTGACTATTCATTCACAGGAAAAGTTGTCCAAACTAGCCCCAGAACTAGAATGATGGGGGGGGGGGGGGGGGGGTGACCTGCCTTGTCTTTCTGTAAAGGACTTGAAGAAAAAACTCAAATACTAGAGACGGTATTGTTTAAACATGAACAAAAAAACTTCAGACAAGTTATACGATTTGCTCAATCTTTTCAATTACCGGTATATTGGTGGGAACGTTTCCCAAACGTGAAAATTCTTCTCCACATTGGATGTGTTTTAATATTACCAATCCTGCACAACATGTGGGCCAGAAATTTCCTTTTCTCATATATATATGAACAGTAACGCATCACGCTAGCATACTTTTCATGAAGAGCTAATCAAATTTATCCCATTAAGATAAATACAGTTATGGAGAATGACGATTTTGACATGCATGTATATTTTGCAGTGCAATTCAATTTTCCCGGAATTTTGCGGTCTTTTCTTGACACCAGACTTGGTGCATAAATAGTCCTAACGTGAGCATGTGCTCTCGTTCTTTTCATTTCCATCATTGGGCAAGTGAAGACGAGTTCCCCTCCCACCCCTTCCTTAAATATCATGGTTGGCTTGAAGGTCTAATTCTATTGTACAATTTTATGAACTAATGTTTTGCTGTGAATTTTCTTTCAATTTCAGAAATAGTCAGTTATAGAGACTGGTGAAGAAATCTATAGACTTGCCTTTGACAATCTTTCTAACGTGTTGGCGCAATTTTGACAGAAAACCATTTGCTGAGGGATTTACTGTTGTCTCCAGGTCCCCCAGCTCTGATATGGTTTGTTGAATATTTGTCAATGCTATGCTGCCAAAAGCTTACAGGTGGTAAGATCGGCGCATAGGGTATGAACATGCGAGTGGCATGTTAACGGTGAATGTTGTTTCAAATAAAAAGCCATGACAGTTCCGCCAATATGCTTTTGAGTATTTTTTTTCGGGTCAGAGGTGGTTAAAATAGGTAAAGTACTCATTAAGCTGAAATCTGTAGACATCAGCTTTATTCACGTGCATTGGTTATTTTTTTCAATAGAAATTTCGAAATAACGTGCTGTATGAATTCTGTAATGCGTCACAGTGCATGCCCTCATGCATTTTGAAATTATTTCTTGATTAACCACCCATCTGAATAGATCGACCGCCAAATCACTTGTTTTGAATAGGCATTGATTCTACACAATTAAAGTTGCATGCATGCCGAACAGTTTCGATGACAAACAAAATATTTCATAAAAATAATGCGATGACGACAACACCCTGTCGTATCGTATCATCGTCATAAACACATCGCTCAATCCCGTGGGGATCCGGGTTAGAATAGGTCCTCGGTACCCCCTTGTTTGTTGTAAGAGGCGATTTAGTAGAAATGGGGCGGTCCTTCGGATGAGACCGCAAAATCGAGGCCCCGAGTCACAACAGGTGTGGCACGATAAAGATCCCTCCCTGCTCAAAGGCCATATTGGCGTAAGCACCGAGAATAGAACTAAATTTTGTAGCTCTTCACCGGCAATGGTGACGTCTCCATATGAGTGAAAAATTCTCAAGCGGGACGTTAAATAATATACAATCAATCATCGTTCTTTCACGTCATTACGTATACACCATGCCATTGCGCTGAATCCGGATAGGAGATTTGTAGTTCACTATCGCAACGTACATGTAATATTATCAACTTGTAGGTCGATAATACGATGGCGTAAGGGTAATACCGATATAGAGTGATAAGGAAAATAATTCGCGCTACCGTCATCGCATAATCTTCTCATCGTCATCGCATTATCTTCTCATCGTCATCGCATTATCGAGCTCTTGTGTCATCCTGTACGGCTTCGTTTTTAGCGCAAAGTCGATCTACGATGCCACGATAGTAAAGAAAATTGTTCCATCTGACTTCTATGGACAGGTACATGTAAATGCATTCATAATTATCACCCCCTTCTGCAAGATGATATATTTCGGATTTTTATCCTGTATAAAATTCGATGTAAATAACCGAAATGTTTCGAGATATTTGACAAAAACTCTGTTTCATTGTCTCCGACATTTTGGAATGGGCACTACAGAAAAAGCAGAAGAATAAACCCTATACTAATTGGAAGAATTTCCTTACGGAGCTCATCCAATCTGCATCAGAGTCATATTCGGAATTCCTTGACCCTTTGGGAATTACCTAGCTTGTGCTAGGATGGCCAGTCCTGTAGATCACAAGCAATCAAACTTCCGCCAGAGTTTGTTTGCACATATACCAAACTCTTCTATGCAGACATCGTGGGATAGGCAATTTCCGTGAACTACTTTTCATAAAGATGTCGATTTGGGTCATCAGAAAGAAATGGTATCGGCTGAAGAATGATACTTTTTCCATAGCCATTTGGTAGTAGGCACACAATGTCTCTTGAACGAATTTTTAAGTGCAGCGACATGTTCCTACTTTAATTCATAATTGATTATCAATCTCTGTTTCGTATGTGTTATATCTTAATTCATGTAGTTTTCTTCCATGTGTATAACATTTACTTCAATGGTTTATTGAACTTTTCTTTGCTTTTTTATATACAATATGTACTCCGATTTCGCACCTTGCCAATTCAATTCAGTTATGAAACTTCATTGCTTATTATCAAATGAAACCACCTATTGCGCTATGTAATTAGGACGTACATGATCCCAAATTGGTATGTGTTTTGCGGTATCTGGTAGTTGAATTTATTAGCAGAAAACCATACGATTTGCATGCATGTATTAAATATACCACATACACGTAGAAGAGATAAGAACATTCGTCAATGACTTAGACATCAATATACTAGTACACGTGCAATAACGCTGCGTGTATAGTATATAATATCATTATACCATAGTATACTAACATAAGAGTATATACATATATCGGTATATTGAGCAGTCAATATAAGTTTTACATTATGTCATAATATGCAATTTATTATATGGGCAATGAGCATACATAAGTAACTGAACAAGTTGATGGCCTTGTCCAATTATACTTTTTAATGTATATACATGTACTACGCCAGTGGTTATACTGCAGACATTCCAAAATAAAGTGATATTTACCTTAGATTTTGTTTAAATCTCATAATTTACAAATACGTTGAGCACATTCTGTTTGACTAACAGTCTTGCTCTATAGCCATGTGAAGATAGCCTATATTTTGAAAGATAGTGAATGGTTTTTCTACGGTAAGGTAATACTGTAGATTGGTTGTATCCGACAGTATTTGTAAATAAAATTAACATTAAGACAGAGTTTTGCAAGATAGAGTTCTATCTTGAATAAAAATATCAGTCAGCCTTTGTTTTTCCATAGAAAAAAGCAATGCTTCAATGTGCAGAGGCGCAGAGGATTATGGGTAGTATGCATAAGCAATATCAGGGATGTGCATCTAGAGCTACTTCCTTACATACGCCCGGATAATGGCATTTAATGTTGCTATATTTAAAGGTTAAATCATATTGTCTGGATATAGAGGCAAACATGGTGATCCCTGCTATAACCACTTTCCCCGAACTTAGTTTACAATGAAGTGCATATATATTTTTTTTTAATCTCGTTTTGGAGAAGTACAGTATTTGCAAATTTAAAAATACGTGCACGTTTACCCTTTTCAATCCATGTTGAGCTCTTATTGCAGAATTCCACATATGCCCCATCTTCGGTCTGTAAACAGTGATACTTCGATGTATTTCCACATTTAGCCAAGGCTTTTAGTTCCCTGACCCCCTCATTGATTGGACATGACAGCACAGAAGCGAAAGTGTTCGAAATGTTTGTCTCTTCAGGTATGAATGCTGGAAGTGGTGCACACAAAATCACTGGCATGACGAAGAATAAAACCTGTGGATAATGCATAGCAAGGTTGATACATGTATACCTCAGACCAATTTTTACTTAAGTCCACCTGATGAATCCAACATATGGTGCAAAATTGTGTCATAGTGTTGTCTGATTTAGCCATCGCAGTTTCCATTTTGGGATATATATGAAAAGAAATTAAGGAATTTTGATGGCAAAGATTAATCATTCTGGGTTACAATAGATGTTCTTTTGCATGATGATTAAAACCGCATTAAATTCCATTGTGTAACTTATCTGTTAACAATGGGAAATAATTAAGACATGGTTATGTTAACGAATTAAAGATTATCGTTTGGATCTGAAATAGGATCCACCCTCGTTGTAAATAAATACGGTAATCGTCCCATATATCTTTCCAAGGAGATTAATGAATATATTCTTTGACATTTTTTTTTTTATATTTTGCTGACTGGATGTCGAAATGGGCACGAAGAATGTCCTTAGATTTAGAAGTTATCTTATATTGTATTCAATATTTTACTCACGTGTATTTTGGCGGTTTTCTCTAACATTGCACGGTACTTTGAGAGACATCTATACCTGCCACCCATTTACACAATCGTTGCATCTTTTATTTCCTGTTCACATATCTGATGTTGATAAAGAAGAAAAAAAAAAGACATAAACAAACCTAGTTCTTTGAGATTTTTTGACGATTGATTGTATGTATCATGTTGTATCCAACATACAAGATTTAATTGCAGGGGTGAAAGGGTATATTTTACATCATTTCAAGGACTTCAGCCTCCCTGCGTGGGTGCAAGATATACCATCTAAGGTACAACACTGAGGATTTTTCTTTATCTTGGTAGCAATCACAATAACGTCATTAAAAACTTGAACTCGTGATAAAGTTATGATAAACAGTTTGAGTTTAAGTCTTATTCTTATAGATCTCCTAGTACAGGTTAATTGAGATACATCTAGGGACCTTCGTCATATTTGTTAGGGTCCGTATGGTGGGTGCTCTATTGTAATCACTCTGTCCCCCGTCAACACTTTCTATGGCACGCGATAACTCAAGTTTCCTTGGGAAGATTTTCATAAATTTTATACATAATACTTGGATTAGGTAGAGAAGTTACGGGGCTTTGAATTTTTAATAGCACTTTAATATGGCCTACATTAACTTGAGATTATTTAAGAAGATTTTCATGGAATTTAAAGGTAATGCTCGTATTCCAGTTGTAATCACTTTGTCAGTCAGTCCGTCAACACTTTCTATGACACGCGACAACTTAATTAAGTTTTCTTGGGAATATTTTCATAAATTTCATACCTAATACCGGGATTAGGCAGACGAAGACCCCTTCCGATTTCTGAATTTATCGCGGGGCCCTTTCTGACTTTTCGGTTTTCTGTTGCAAATTAAGTTTAAACCTTTAAACAAATTCAAATGCTTTCTGTAATAAAACCACAATAAATTAATGTATTATGTACAAATATCGAAGGTTCTTACCATGAATGTTCCATGTTTTAACCCTTTCCGTAACTTTTAAGAATCAAATGTATGCCCTGTTCAGGGATCATTTCATATCTAGATACACACAATTCACTTCTGCCGCCGGTGATTTAATCACCTTTGTACAGAATTACCGGCGCATGGTCAGGTACCCTTATATTTCTCTATTTCAAAACTTCAATTCTTAACGTTTCAGCTTTCATGCACAGTATATAAAACCCAATGGAGCGGTTAACTCATCATTGTCTTTGGTCTTCATAAATTGTTGTCAACAGTCTATGTGTAGAGAATCAATAGACATGGAATTCTTAGGTAACACCCCGCCGGTCTTTATTGTAGTCTTTATATATCTTCTTCGGTGAAATTAAAGTTTAAAATTTATTATTGCCAAATTGGTTGTTGAATCTATAATCAATAAAGTTTAAGCAAAAGTGGACAATTGATAAAACAAAATAAAAGGAAGCTTCTTAAACATAGATCTGCATTATGTAGTATTTACATATTCTACTGCTGGTTCTGAGAAAATATAGGTAAATAGTTCTGGTCATATGTAGAGGCGGATCAAACAATTTTGGAAGAGGGTCCTAGGTCCACGTTGAGGATTTCAGTGGGTCCAGAACATCACAACACTCCCGAAAGCCGATAAGTTTCACTATTTGTTCATTAGTAAATGATGTTTATAAATGAGATTTATAAAGACATTTTTTTTAATTTGATGCTATTAAAATTTCCAAAACTATGTTCCGGATGACAAAGAAAACAGACAAATTTAAAGCATGAGTCGTGTGAAATGCGAAAGCCCTATAGGGACCCCATTGTCCATTTCCCGTCAACACAATCTGATAAAAATCAGCTCCGCGATCCGCTCCCTTTTTATGTTGTCTTTACACGAGGATCTTTCGTGTAGCGCCAATCATAAATGGGGGAGAGAAAAAAATACCCCCCCCCCCCCAAAAAAAAAGAGAGGAAGGATTCTATTGACTCTATAATGTTTAACGTCCCTCTCGAGAATATTTCACTCATATGGAGACGTCACCATTGCCGGTGAAAGGCTGCAGAATTTAGGCCTATGCTTGGCGCTTACGGCCTTTGAGCAGGAAGAAATCTTTATCGTGCCACAACTGCTGTAATACGGGACCTCGGTTTTTGCGGTTTCATCCAAAGGACCACCCCATATAGTCGCCTCTTACGACAAGCAGGGGGTACTGAGGACCTATTCTAACCCAATCTCTCACCAGAGGGCGTATTACGCTGCGCTGTACTGTATTAGTGGAGCGTAGCGGGAACGATAACTCTGGGTAGTGATTGATTCTAACCCGGATCCCCAAAGATTGGTTGTGAGACATGAACTCGCTCCGTTTTATCACAACGTTTTCAGTAAGAGACATCTATATATTTTGGGGGATAACTTAGTATATTTTTATGTATATCTATCGTGGTACCATGACTCAAACAGTTTTCATCGTAACACATTTCAAATGTTATACAAAGGGAGTTAATTATAAGAGAAAGACAAATTAATTTGAGTCCCGCATTGAAAATACGGAAGTCCTTCAGGAATCACATTGTCATCTCTCCGTTATCACTTTCCTTGTAACACGATATCTTGAATATAGTTTTCAACATAAAGTTTTCATGTTTTAAACAAAGGGAGGTGACCTTTTATGGAAGAAACAAAGATTTCAGGGTCATGAGGTCAAGGTTAAGTCCTTTACTATGCTTTCATTACGACTCAATAAGTTGGGACAGTGTTCAACATAAATGCCCACGAAAGCTCGAAAGCTTATTTCCAATGGGGTCCTTTTGATGTACGGATGTTTGCGCAAGGGGGTCATTTATGTGGGAGGAAACTGGAGTACTCCGAGGAAACCCACATGTCCAAGCGGGTGACTGCCATACCTTCTCACATACAACTACTGCCGATCGCAAGGATCGAACTCGGGTCGCAGCGGTGAGAAGCGAGAGCGCTACCTGGACACACCCTCATTTCAGTCACTAAAACACTTAATTATGCGACATTAGTAATTCTAGTAACGTGTAATTTCTTGGTGGACCCTTTCTGAGTGGGTTCATTTAGTAATAGTGTATACCCACCCCCTTTAATATATGAGGGTTGTCCTAGAAAATTGTAGATATTCATGACCTCCACAAAAGGTAACTATCTTTTAACCTTCTTCCCCTAAGTAAAGAATGAAATGAAGACTGTTGTTGCTGTTTCATAATGTGTTTTATCATTGGAAATACACTCATTCATCTCTTACCTTGTAAGCAACATAACAATCAGTTTCATATGAACATACACAAAAAGAAGTGTTTCAACATTTCTTGATAAAATATCACCAACTTCAAACTTGCAACAAACATAAATTTCCTCTAAAACAGTGCATTTCTTAGAAACTGTTAACAAATGGCAAGTACAAAATAAGTATACAAGCAATAATCATTAAGCTACAATAGCAATGACACAAATGAAGAATACTATATATTGGTTTTTAAATAGACATACAATCTATAGTGTATTATGAGATCTACCAAAAGCACCTTTCTGCACCAATAATGCATAACCTTGTATCTCTGTGGATTCCGATTTTCAGATCCTCATTATTTGTGCAACTTAACTGACATCACACCCCATGAAGTTATTGATACAGAAAATCATTGTGAATTGTTCATATGAAGAATACAAACTGTTGATATACAAAGAACACCAAGGAATTCTTGATATCAATAAAATTAATTTTTTATATAAAAAATAGGAAAACAAGCCTCACATTCTGACAAAGTTAAAAATGACAGACAGGTGGAATGTAACAGTGCCTGTAACATTATATTGAAAATTGTGTATATTCCACTGAAAAATATATTGAAAGTTTAAAAGACTCTGCATGATTATAATGTCACACTGTATTGATTCACGTCAAGAAAAGTCTCATTGACAAGATCAATGCTTGGTTCCTTGCATCACCAATTCATCTCTCAGTTGAGATAGCTGTTTTGCAATAAATACAAAGAAACTATCTATTCAATTGTCTTAATAATGCAACATAAATAATCCTCATCTTATAATTAGGTTTTTCTGCATTACTTACATATGAAGGAAACCTATTTCTGTGTAAATCATTTGATAAACTAATGTAATGAAATTCAGCGATGAAAATTTTCTTTAGTTCCTATTTACATTGTACTTTTTGAATGGGGAGCATATATTACCATTGATATCATGATTCCAAGAATTTGAAGCATTGAAGAAATACAAAAAAAATCTGTATATCAAGAATTCAAATTCTTATCATAAATGATTCTAAGGAATATTTTTGAATAGCATCAATAATTCAAATATTTTTATCAGTAATTTTGAACCTTTGAATTACACAAATTCAAATTCTTGATATCAAATATTCCATTTATGGATTTCAAAACCCACACGGCATCAATCATTCAAATTCTGTATATCATGAATTCAATTAATCTAAATAAACAATAATAGATATCCAATTCAACAAATAATTATTGATATTAAAACTCTAATTCTTGGTGTCAACAGTTATCTATTGGTACATTGTATCAACAACTAAGCAATAAATACTAGCAGTAAAATGGAAACCCATAATATCCCCTTATTACCAATTTTGGCATAGAATGGCTATTTTCATGCAGTTTTTCTTTTTGAATACATTGAACATCGCCTTTGACAAACTTTTATACTTATGTTATAGAAGATCTATCTTTCCAGTACATGATGAATAGAAAAAGTTTGCTTGTTCAAAGCTTTGATCTTTTTTTTTTTTAGGAAATCAATCTTCACAAAAATTAGCACTTTAATTAAATATTTAAATATGTATATAAATTGAAAAAATTGTGTCACTGTTGATGCTATATACGGCTTTAAAATTCAAAGATTTATTGGGTGTGTGTGTGATATTATGTATAGCCTTTCTTCAGTGTTTTGGTTTTTTTTGGGGGGGGGGGGGGGGTGTGTGCATACTATATGGGTTTTTGGGGTGTGTGTGTGTGTTGCATACTACGTGGGTTTTTTTTTTGGGTGTGTGTGTGTGTGCGTACTATATGTTTTTTCGGGGGGGGGGGGGGGGGGGGGGGGGGGGTGTTGCATACTATATGATTATTTGGTGTGTGTGTGTGTGTACTACATGCTTTTTTGGGGAGGGGGGGGGGTTGCATACTATATTTTTTTTGGGGGGGGGGAGGGTGTACTGTATGTTTTTTTGGGGGAGGTGTACTATATGGTTTTTTCGGGGGAGGGGGTGCATATTATATGGTTTTTGGGGCAGTGCTTACTATATGGTTTATTTTGGGGGGTGCATACTATGTTTTTTTGGGGGGTGGGTGCATATACTATATGTTTTTTTGGGATGGGTGGGATGTGTACTATATGTTTTTTTTTAGGGGGTACGTACAATATGGTTTACTCACATTGCAAAGCAGAGATGCACATGACATGTTACATGAACCAAAACAAGAAACTAAATCACTCATCCAAGCAGCTGTATTTTCCCAAAAGGCACATAAATATTTCAAACTCATATTGTAGTTCTACCCTTGCCCCTGGGTCATGGTGCAAACAACACTGACGTTACACATGGATGATTGCACATTAATTTAACATAATGGTTACATAGTGGTTCCTAACATGTATAGAGTTAATTTGTAAAGCTATGACCCTGCCCTTAATCCGGGGGTCATTATGTTAGCAGGTAATGTCAATCAATACTACATCAGGATGCAAGTATATTTTCATTAATCATAGCCTTGTTCATGAAAAAAAAAGATTTTTCAATAGTTTTCCAATATATTCTTTTATAAAACTTTAATTCCCTATTTTGGTCCCACCCTGACCTGGCCTGAACAAACTTGAATCCTAATTTGATCAAAAAGTACCTTTGTGGTTCTTAAAAAAGATTTTCAATGAATTTCCTTCCTAAAAACTTTAATCCCACACACTTAGTTTGCAAATTCGATCCTTCAGGGGAAAAGCTTTTCTATTTTGACTGCTACATTTTTTTTTAGAAAAAAGAATTATTTGAACATTCCGGCCTATTTGTTAGTTATTTCCCTTGCAAAGCCCTTCACTTTGACCAAATTTCTATCCCTTTAACCAAGAATGCTTACTGGCTAGTTTGTTTGAAATAGGCTCAATGGTTCTTGAGAAGTAAAAATGTGAAACGTTTACAGTTGGCAAATTTCAAGGAGAAAACCTCACTTGAGCTTTCAGCTTTGGTACACTAAAAATCAACCTATATAGTAACAACAAAATATATAACTCTGGAATTGCAAGGGTTTCTCCAGCAATTAAACATAATTTGTATGCATATGATTGAGCATCGAATTTAGCAGCAGCAAATGGGGAAAACAGAATGTCCTAAAACATCAAAATCTTCAAAAACATCCTTTACAAAACACATAAAACACATATCTGAAATCTTCTGTTGAATATCATCAGTGAAAACTATTAGTGATGTAACAAATGCAAACATTCATAGCCAGCACCTACTGTATGTGTAATTATGTTAGGATTCAAATTTTAGCAGCTTTGGCAATGAAGCAAGAGCACTAATTTATGGTTGTGCTGAAATAAGAAATTCTTTTTTCCTCTATTATCGTAGATAGAAGAAGCACTAAATCATGATTATGCCAAATAGTGCATCAACTCTAATTGTGCCAAATTTTAAATACACTAAGGCAATAAAAAATTAATTACTTGGTTCTTAGGCCCACCCATATTTGTTTTGAACAATGTGCATTAACCATTTTTATCCTTAAATAAATAAAATAAAATTATCCCTTAAAAATAAAATCCAGAATCCCCGACCACATTTTAGATACTCCCGTCAGTAAAATGTTTGTCTAAGTCTGGGTCATTCCCATGTTTATGTAAACAGTTAAAATTTTGCAAATGGCCAGCAGGGGTAAGAAGTTCAAAATATTTCATTGCGATGGCATTCATATTTGTACAGATACGGTAAGGCATAATGGTTATTGTGCCGTGGCACATTGTGGGATATTTTTCTGATGATTACTCTATGCCAGAACTTTTTAAAAGTTGCAAGTTTAGAAAAATTCTTTGTTTTTTATGAGATAAAAAAGAAAAAAACTGCCCTCCCTTATCTATTTTTGACAAAATTGGTTGGAGAACCAAGTGATTATTTTTTTTGGCCTACAACAGGAATATATACAGTACTCAATATAAAACCTATTAGTCTGTGTAGACTGATACATAATTTGTCTGTTCATTCTATTCAAACACTTTACAGTAAGGCTATGGTTGTTTACCCAAATAAAGTGGCAAGTGTTGATCAACAAACAAAATAATTGTACATTTACCTTTTCAAAAATAAAACATTAACAAACAGCTTTAACAGAGTAAATGAATAAGCAACTAGATTTGATGTCATGAAATAAAAATCATAATTACATCATTTATAGACATGAACACTCCGATAAAATGTTTAGATTTGATAATCTCACTTAGTGTTGAAAAACCTCTATTAAAAAATCTGATTTTCTTTTGTACTGTATATTGTAAAATCTTAAACTGTACCAACTTATCTTATATCATATAAAATGAGTACAACTTATCTTATATCATATAAAATGAGTACAAATTACTTTCATTCCTTACAACTTACTTCTCTAAAAAATGCATTTGATGTAATTTGATGAACAGTTATTATATTGAAATAAATTTGAATTTTTTATGACATAAAGCAATATAGTTCTAGCAACAAAATGGAATCAGAAGAGCTAAAGGTATTGTCACTGTGATACCAGGGTATTGAAATATTTTGTGAGATTGTGTGCAAAATTATCTGTGTTTGTGAATGTTAATAGGGAGAGGTTAATTCGAAGTTGTATATAAAAGTACCATAAAATATGTTCATATCACAAACAATTATTTCAGATGTACAAGGATTTACTTAAAAAATGACAGAATTTATAAAATTGCAAATATTTTCTTAAAACTAATTATCGTCTAAGAATTTCAGTCACAGTGTAATAGCCCATAGAATGTTGTAAAATAAATATATACAAATATAAACTGACATTTAATTACCAGCAAAATGATCACTTAACACTAACAAAACCATTGCATTCAAATCAAGATAAAAGAAAAAACAACAACATAAGATCAATGCTGATAGTGACTATTCGGTTCCATATCAATAATCATGTTTGTATCTACAGTATCAAAGCAAAGCAAGGTGCATTAAAACTGTGCAACAAGAAGAGAAAAATGCCAGAACGTAATAATAACAAACACAACCTAATCATGCCCATAGGAAAACAAACACAACCTCACCATGTCCATAGCAAAACAACGATTAAATACGATAAATGTTTTATCCAAATAGTAATGTGTATAAATCAAAGTATACTACATGTATAGTGAATTACACAACCCGACAGGAAATTCTAATCACTGCAACTCAAAGTGTATTTCTGAAGCTTCACCGTTATTGATGATGAGCATTTCCACTAATCACAGCAAATCTAAAAATTCCTTTACTGTGACCTTTACACGTAATACATTCATATATATATATATATATCACAGATTAATACAGAGTGTATGAGATGTGTAATTTCACTCCTACAAAAGGAATTAGCTTTATCACAGGCACTTTGGTAAAGCACGAAGTTTTCAGCATGACAAAATTTACTTCATTACTTCATTGCATGTCTTCCTGGTGACAGAAATTTTCCTTGATACACCTTCACTCATCCAGGGTGAAAAAAAAATCTCATTCCAGATGATTCAGTATACAGTCATGAACTAAATACAAAGAAGTGCATATTGCTTAATTTACATTGTTTATGATTGATTATGCTGACTGAATATCTAGTATTGCAAACATTGTACATGTAGATAATATTACAATCAAGATTTATTGCTATATCATCAATTATTTATCAGCTCTCAGTAACACTGAAAGGGATCAAGGCAACAAAATGGAAGCCCTCCTTGTTCACAAGGATGTGTCCAATATTGATCTCCTCCACATGGACGTCTTTAGGACGAATTTCCTCCTTCACCTCCAGTTCATCAGAGTCACTGTTAAGTTTGTGGATAATGATGGGGACTTTCAACATTTCAGCCATGGCACTAATTTCTAAATGGTCCGCCCATTTGTTGGCCTCAATACAACTTAGGAATGACGCCCACGTCTCAGTAACAAAGTCTTTGTAAGTACTGGAATTGCTTTCAAGGTATTTCTTGAGATTTTTCCTGAGTGTGGCAACATCCCAACCATTATTTAACTCGCATAGTTTCAAAATACAGTGGTAGAAACAGCTGCCATCTTTAGGCACATCCTCCACCCGCCAGCCTTTTTTCTGAGCCGCTTCTTTCATATCTTTCATGTATTCATTGCAATCAGGCTGACTCTCATCTTTGTCCACTACAGAATTTTCCTGTATTAAAAAACAAATCAACACTTTGAGTTTTTCCTACATACATGTATAGTTTAAACATGTAGTAATTGTATTTGACCAGCAACATATCTATAAAGGTAAATAATGGTAATTTTTCCTCTTTTATATTCATTTGACTTGATATAATTCACCACCTATAGTCGCTTTTAAGAAAATATTATTGAAATCATCCATTGGATCTGATCTCAAATATGATGTTGCTACATTGGAAAGCAATTGAAAGATTTGATTTTAATCGGATAGTTTCAAAAAATTTCTCTTTAACACTTATGTTATTATGCACAGTATGAAACTGAACCTCTTGATAGCACATACTATGTGGCAAATGAAAGGCCATTCA
This sequence comes from Ostrea edulis, assembly GCF_947568905.1. Taxonomy (NCBI): domain Eukaryota; kingdom Metazoa; phylum Mollusca; class Bivalvia; order Ostreida; family Ostreidae; genus Ostrea; species Ostrea edulis. Next base: position 57,889,226 of record NC_079168.1, on the reverse strand, counting down.
CTGACCACTCGAAAGAGTCTTTTAGAATTTCATCTGACAAAATGGTAGGTACCCTATAGTGATCCTTCATGTGACTTCAAATATTGCAATGCATTTATCAGGATAGTGTATAACAATATCCAAGTGCCATCTTATTTCATCTATCAGAATGTAAAACTTATACGGTACCAATTTTGATGCACCAGATGCGAATTTCGACAAATAATGTCTCTTCAGTGATGCTCAACCGTAATGTTTGAAATCCGAAATAACTATGAAGTTTTAGAGCTAAATACATGTATAGCCAAAACCAGCGTGCCAAAAAAGTGGAGCCATGACTGTAGAAATGATTCTGAATGATAAGTATAAAACTGTAAACTGATTGGACATTCCGTGACCGAAAGGTCGCCATATAGTAATTAGAAGTCTTGTTCTTTCTATGACAAGTTAAGTTAATGAAATCTTTCAAACCTTGAATACAGATTCTGTTTGAGCAATTGTGTCGAGTTCATGTACGTCTGCCACAGTGCTACACTCACTGGACTTCTGAAAAAATCAGAGACTTATAAAACGAAATTCAAAGGATGCTTACAACATGAATTTAACATATTGTACCCTCATGGTTCTTAAGAAGAAGATTTTTAAAGAATTTCTATAACGTGATATTCCAAACATACAAGTTCTCTTGTGTCCCATCATAGTGTACCTTATTAGTTTTTAAGAAATATATTCTTTAAAATGTCTTTATATACATGTATTCCCATAGAAAACTTTAAACTCTCTTCTGGCCCCACCTTAGCCTCTGGACTCATAGTTTCACTAAACTTGAATCTTCATTATATAAGGACACTTTCATTACATATTTGGCTTTTCGGGTTCAACAGTTCTTGAAAAGATTTTTGAGCAACCCATCCTATTTACAATTTTTATTACTTATTTCTCCTTGGAAGACCCTTCATTTGAATGAACTTGAAAGTTTGGTTGAAATTGGTGGTGGTTCATAAGACGTTGAAAATGTAAAAACAGCTCACAGACAAACTTTGGTCAGAAAAATTCACTTGAAGTTTTCAATTCTGGTGAGCTAAAAATAGCAAATATGTTTGACAGCTTCAAATATGCAGTTACATGTAACCACATTCAAAAGATTCCAAATGTTGAACAAGAAATCTAGCATACCTTGCTGCTGGAGTTTCCATTTTGTTGAGCTTCAGCACTGCTCCCTGTCCCGGTTAGCAGTCCCTGCAATGTTAGGTTACATCAACATACAGAGATTTTGACATATGGTACCTAAATTTCATTTTATTAAATCAAAACCTCTTCATCATGTTCACTCATAGCTATTTACATGTGTGTGTGTGTGTGTGTGTATGTGTGTGTGTGTGTGTGTACAATCAAATAACTGTTTATCTGTCTTATTGTTGTTTATAGTAATAACTGTCTATCTTATTGTTGTTTATAGTAATAACTGTCTGTCTTATTGTTGTTTATAGTAATAACTGTCTGTCTTATTGTTGTTTATAGTAATAACTGTCTGTCTTATTGTTGTTTATAGTAATAACTGTCTATCTTATTGTTGTTTATAGTAATAAATGTCTGTCTTATTGTTTTTTATAGTAATAACTGTCTGTCTATCTTATTGTTGTTTATAGTAATAACTGTCTTATTGTTGTTTATAGTAATAACTGTCTATCTTATTGTTGTTTATAGTAATAACTGTCTGTCTTATTGTTGTTTATAGTAATAACTGTCTATCTATCTTATTGTTGTTTATAGTAATAACTGTCTGTCTTACTGTTGTTTATAGTAATAACTGTCTATCTATCTTATTGTTGTTTATAGTAATAACTGTCTATCTATCTTATTGTTGTTTATAGTAATAACTGTCTGTCTTATTGTTGTTTATAGTAATAACTGTCTATCTATCTTATTGTTGTTTATAGTAATAGCTGTCTGTCTGTCTTATTGTTGTTTATAGTAATAACTGTCTGTCTTATTGTTGTTTATAGTAATAACTGTCTATCTTATTGTTGTTTATAGTAATAACTGTCTGTCTTATTGTTGTTTATAGTAATAACTGTCTATCTTATTGTTGTTTATAGTAATAACTGTCTATCTTATTGTAGTTTAGAGTAATAACTGTCTGTCTTATTGTTGTTTATAGTAATAACTGTCTGTCTTATTGTTGTTTATAGTAATAACTGTCTATCTTATTGTTGTTTATAGTAATAACTGTCTATCTGTCTTATTGTTGTTTATAGTAATAACTGTCTATCTTATTGTTGTTTATAGTAATAACTGTCTGTTTTATTGTTGTTTATAGTAATAACTGTCTATCTTATTGTTGTTTATAGTAATAACTGTCTGTCTGTCTTGTTGTTGTTTATAGTAATAACTGTCTGTCTTATTGTTGTTTATAGTAATAACTGTCTGTCTTATTGTTGTTTATAGTAATAACTGTCTATCTTATTGTTGTTTATAGTAATAACTGTCTGTCTTATTGTTGTTTATAGTAATAACTGTCTATCTTATTGTTGTTTATAGTAATAACTGTCTATCTTATTGTTGTTTATAGTAATAACTGTCTGTCTGTCTTATTGTTGTTTATAGTAATAACTGTCTATCTTATTGTTGTTTATAGTAATAACTGTCTATCTATCTTATTATTGTTTATAGTAATAACTGTCTATCTTATTGTTGTTTATAGTAATAACTGTCTGTCTTATTGTTGTTTATAGTAATAACTGTCTATCTATCTTATTGTTGTTTATAGTAATAACTGTCTGTCTTGTTGTTTATAGTAATAACTGTCTGTCTTATTGTTGTTTATTGTAATAACTGTCTATCTTATTGTTGTTTATAGTAATAACTGTCTATCTTATTGGTTTTTATAGTAATAACTGTCTGTCTTATTGTTGTTTATAGTAATAACTGTCTGTCTTATTGTTGTTTATAGTAATAACTGTCTATCTTATTGTTGTATATAGTAATAACTGTCTGTCTTATTGTTTTTTTATAGTAATAACTGTCTATCTTATTGTTGTTTATAGTAATAACTGTCTATATATCTTATTGTTGTTTATAGTAATAACTGTCTATCTTATTGTTGTTTATAGTAATAACTGTCTGTCTTATTGTTGTTTATAGTAATAACTGTCTATCTTATTGTTGTTTATAGTAATAACTGTCTGTCTATCTTATTGTTGTTTATAGTAATAACTGTCTGTCTTATTGTTGTTTATAGTAATAACTGTCTATCTTATTGTTGTTTATAGTAATAACTGTCTATCTTATTGTTGTTTATAGTAATAACTGTCTGTATGTCTTATTGTTGTTTATAGTAATAACTGTCTATCTTATTGTTGTTTATAGTAATAACTGTCTATCTATCTTATTATTGTTTATAGTAATAACTGTCTATCTTATTGTTGTTTATAGTAATAACTGTCTATCTTATTGTTTTTTATAGTAATAACTGTCTGTCTTATTGTTGTTTATAGTAATAACTGTCTGTCTTATTGTTGTTTATAGTAATAACTGTCTATCTTATTGTTGTATATAGTAATAACTGTCTGTCTTATTGTTTTTTTATAGTAATAACTGTCTATCTTATTGTTGTTTATAGTAATAACTGTCTATATATCTTATTGTTGTTTATAGTAATAACTGTCTATCTTATTGTTGTTTATAGTAATAACTGTCTATCTTATTGTTGTTTATAGTAATAACTGTCTATCTATCTTGTTGTTTATAGTAATAACTGTCTGTCTTATTGTTGTTTATAGTAATAACTGTCTATCTTATTATTGTTTATAGTAATAACTGTCTGTCTGTCTTATTGTTGTTTATAGTAATAACTGTCTATCTTATTGTTGTTTATAGTAATAACTGTCTGTTTTATTGTTGTTTATAGTAATAACTGTCTATCTTATTGTTGTTTATAGTAATAACTGTCTGTCTGTCTTATTGTTGTTTATAGTAATAACTGTCTATCTATCTTATTGTTGTTTATAGTAATAACTGTCTATCTTATTGTTGTTTATAGTAATAACTGTATCTTATTGTTGTTTATAGTAATAACTGTCTATCTTATTGTTGTTTATAGTAATAACTGTCTATCTTATTGTTGTTTATAGTAATAACTGTTTATCTGTCTTATTGTTGTTTATAGTAATAACTGTCTGTCTTATTGTTGTTTATAGTAATAACTGTCTATCTTATTGTTGTTTATAGTAATAACTGTCTGTCTGTCTTATTGTTGTTTATAGTAATAACTGTCTGTCTTATTGTTGTTTATAGTAATAACTGTCTGTCTATCTTATTGTTGTTTATAGTAATAACTGTCTATCTGTCTTATTGTTGTTTATAGTAATAACTGTCTATCTGTCTTATTGTTGTTTATAGTAATAACTGTCTGTCTTATTGTTGTTTATAGTAATAACTGTCTGTCTTATTGTTGTTTATAGTAATAACTGTCTATCTTATTGTTGTTTATAGTAATAACTGTCTGTCTTATTGTTGTTTATAGTAATAACTGTCTATCTTATTGTTGTTTATAGTAATAACTGTCTATCTTATTGTTGTTTATAGTAATAACTGTCTGTCTATCTTATTGTTGTTTATAGTAATAACTGTCTATCTTATTGTTGTTTATAGTAATAACTGTCTATCTTATTGTTGTTTATAGTAATAACTGTCTATCTATCTTATTGTTGTTTATAGTAATAACTGTCTATCTTATTGTTGTTTATAGTAATAACTGTCTATCTTATTGTTGTTTATAGTAATAACTGTCTATCTATCTTATTGTTGTTTATAGTAATAACTGTCTATCTTATTGTTGTTTATAGTAATAACTGTCTATCTATCTTATTGTTGTTTATAGTAATAACTGTCTATCTTATTGTTGTTTATAGTAATAACTGTCTGTCTATCTTATTGTTGTTTATAGTAATAACTGTCTGTCTTATTGTTGTTTATAGTAATAACTGTCTGTCTTATTGTTGTTTATAGTAATAACTGTCTATCTTATTGTTGTTTATAGTAATAACTGTCTATCTGTCTTTGGCTCAAGTGAGCTAAAAAAAAATTAATAAATAAACGATAAGGGGGGATCCAATCTAATTAAAATTAGAGGTTAGATCCGCTCACATACTCGCTACACAAACATCTAACAACATCCCGTAGAGGGTCACATCAGAGGTCAAATTTGCATGAAAAATTAACCAATCGCTACAAAGGTGGAATGTCATCGGCATCCAATGAAAATCCTCATTATATACTGTATTTGGTTACTTATCAAAGATGGCGACCGATGAAGAAATGGAAGCGATTAAAACCGCTTTGAATATATTTGATATCGAGGATTTGAAAATGAACAAAAACAGTTACTTAAATGTCATCTTTGCTGAAGTATACATGAACAGATCCCCCGATGTCACCATAGTTTAAAATTTAAACAAAACACGCGATAAATAAGTCACGATCGTGGGTGCCGCCATTTTCTTCTCTTCCTTGTGTAAACAATACATGGAATTGTGGGATAATACCCTATCGATATGAAGGGGGAAATTTGATTGGCTGTTGCAAATTTTACCTCTGACGTGACCCTCTATGGGATGTTGTTAGATGTTTGTGTAGCGAATATATGAGCGGATCTAACATCTAATTTTAATTAGATTGAGGGGGGATCCTTACAGTACCTTTGTATAAAGTACTACATATAGTACTAATTGTATACAGATTCTTTCTATACAGTACTAATATGGTACTACTTATATTTAGTACCTATCTATATAGTACTAATTGTATACAGAACCTTTCTATAAAGTACAAATATGGTACTAATTGTATATAGAACCTATCTAGTATCTATACAGTACTAATATGGTACTAATTGTATATAGTACCTTCTATACAGTACTACATGTAATACTAATTGTATATAGTACCTTTCTATACAGTACTACATATAGTACTAATTGTATACAGAACCTTTCTATACAGTACTAATATGGTACTAATTGTATATAGTACCTTTCTATACAGTACTACATGTAATACTAATTGTATATAGTACCTTTCTATACAGTACTACATATAATACTAATTGTATATAGTACCTATCTATACAGTACTACATATAATACTTATTGTATATAGTACCTATCTATACAGTACTATATATAATACTAATTGTATATAGTACCTAACTGTACAGTGCTACATATGGTACTAATTGTATATAGTACCTTTCTATACAGTACTACATATGGTACTAATTGTATATAGTACTTTTCAATACAGTACTACATATGGGACTAATTGTATATAGTACTTTTCTATACAGTACTACATATGGTACTAATTGTATATACATGTAGTACTTTTCTATACAGTACTACATATGGTACTAATTGTATATAGTACTTCTCAATACAGTACTACATATGGTACTAATTAATACCTATCTATACAGTACTACATATAATACTAATTGTATATGCCTCCTACAGTACTTACTGTAGTCTCTTCTTCACCTTCCAGCTCGTCATCTGCATTCTAGGGAATTGATTAAAACACAGTATCAATATCAGTCTATCATTAAGTCACTCCCATGCTTATTTATTCCCCCTTCAAATATTATTTTGTATGCATGATTGATTTGTCTATATTCCCCATTCAAGTATTTTTTACTCACAAAGACACATCACTTGCTTTAGATAAAAAGTACCACAAATTTTGACCAATGTATTTACCACTATTTGGGCCATAACAGTGAAGATTCTTTATTGTGCCATGTCTTCAAAGACATATGGGACTTCCATTTGCAAGGTCATATCCGGCAGACCCATGACTTTCCTCACAGACTCAAAATTACATCACTAAGTGAAGGAACAGTCACTACTTATGTTAAACGTCTTAGAATCAAAAATTTAACTTCAGACTTTCTAGTTGCAGATGCATGGGTGATGTGTCATTTGACTTATCTGATTCAATGAAGAAATCAATTTCAGCAAAGCAACAACAATTAATACATCACACTGCAATAGAGATCCAACAGTTACTATCTGTATCATTTATACAATTTCAGATGACCAAGAAGTTTCTGCATCAAAATGCTTATGCAACTGAGTCTGTGTAAATACTTCTTCATCTTTCTCTTCAGCAGTTTGTTGCAGGAACTAGGAACACCTGATTCTGAATATTTATCAATAATATGAGGGCGAATCAATAAGTTACCAGCCTATCCCATTTCCAACTCACCGAGACGGTCATGATTTTCATGCCTTGTTTCAATACATGTTTTACACATGGGTACAAAATTACACGTGTATCAAGTCATTCTTTAATAAGATATTGAATGTCAAACATGACTAGTGATGCAAAGGCATGCTTTTAATCTAAAGTTGAGTATCGTGCTATAATTCGTTACTTGTATTTAAAAGGTAAAACAAGCAAGGAAATACACGGCGAGTTAGCTGATGTTTATGGGTCTTTTGCACCACCTTATGCTCAGGTTGAATTCTGGGTAGGGGAATTCAAACGCGGTAGAATGTCTTTAGAAGATGAAGCCAGGTCTGGATGCCCAATGGATGCCATCGACTTAGAAATGTGTAATTAAGTTCTGGATCTGGTATACTCTGATAGGCGAATTCAGGTGGAAGAAATAGCGCACGCATTGGGCATTTCACATGTTAGCGTTTCAACAATCTTACATGATCGTTTAGGTATGCGCAAGCTTACAGCCATTGGGTCCTCAAATCCCTTAGCGATGAGCAAATGGCAACCAGAGCATCAGTATGCAGCACCTTGTTGAAGCATTTTAGGTCAAAAGATAATTTTCTTTTGCGTCTGGTGATTGTAGATGAGACTTGGGTTCATTATTATGAGCCAGAGAATAAAGCACAGAGTCGTTAGTGGGTAGGGCCTGGGTTCCAGAGGCAAAAGAAGTTCAAGACGCAACCATCTGCTGGCAAGGTGATGGCCACAGTATTTTGGGGCACAAAAGGCGTTATTATGTTGGACTCTTTACCCAAGAGAAGTACAATAACTGGAGTGTACTATTCAAACTTGCTAGACCAGCTGAGAACCACCATCCGTGAAAAACACCGAGGTAAACTCTCTAAAGGTGTTTTGCTGCAACAGGACAACGCGAAAGTCCACACTTGCAATGGATGCTGTAAAGCGAAACGGGTATGAATTAATGCCACATCCTGCTTATTCGCCTGACCTAGCTCCTAATGACTTCTTCCTATTCCCAAACTTGAAAAAGGATATCCATAGACGTCATTTCCGATCTGATGAAAAAGTCGTGATGGCAGTTGAGGAGTGGGTCAATGGAAAGGACCCCAACTTTTTCAGTTCTGGGCTGATGGTACTTGAGCACCGTTGGTCTAAGTGCATCACACTAGAGGGCAATTACATTGAAAAAGAAAAGGTGGATCTCAACCGGAAATAATTAGGCTGGTTACTCACCCTCGTCTCGTAACATTTCCATGAATAACTGACCCTGCAAATTTTTTATCATGTGTTATAGTATAACACATTTGAATATGTGTTATAGGAACATGCACTTGCCAGTTAGTTTGCATTATGACCCCCACACGAAGAAAGAAGCTATAGTAGAGATCTAAAGATTCCTAATGGAATCTTTTAAAATCTTTAAATTCTACACTGCATTAGAGAGGACATTTCACACCAAAACTCACTTTATATAGTGAAAACTCATACATGTACAACAAAATTGGATCTCCATCAATGCCTAGATATTGGCTCAAAGCCAGCATTTTATTTAAAGCTGTTTTTCAGCCACTGTGCCTAATGCTAATGAGCTTGATGAATAAGTTTGAGTGCCTATGTCGATTAGTTGGATTTTTTACTGCCTTAATCATATTTTCGGTTTCTTCATTCCTGTATTCACTATATCAGTGTCGGGAGATAGAGCAGTACCAGACGGATTCTACTCACCTTATCTACATTCACTATAACGTTATTATCACCAGGCATTCTACTCACCTTATCTACATTCACTATAACGTTATTATCACCAAGCATTCTACTCACCTTATCTACATTCACTATAACGTTATTATCACCAGGCACTACGTTCTCCGCATTCTCCACAATCGTCTTTATTCTACTTACCTTATCTACATTCACTATAACATTATTATCACCAGGCACTACGTTCTCCGCATTCTCCACAATCGTCTTTATTCTACTCACCTTATCTACATTCACTACAATAACGTTATTATCACCAGGCACTACGTTCCCCGCATTCTCCACAATCGTCTTGTTTTCTGTTAATAGAAAGTGGGAGCATTATACAGAAAATCAGGCCCTTTAAATATACATCATATAAATCTTGTAGTGTCTCAGATCTTTTCTTCATTTTGTAAACAGGATCTATAATATCATGTTACTGCCCATTTGGGTTAAAAGGGCATTATATAGCTGTTATTTTGTCAATAAAAATTGAATTCAATGAAAGTTGCTCTATATTATATATTTCAGTAATAACAGTAGTATTTAATTATTATTTCAAACACTCTTTAACCTCAAAGCAGGCACACGAATATGTAATTTTGGTGATCAAATAATTATTGTCTTGCATTAAGACAAGATATTTATTCCTTATAAATTTCTTTACACTAAAAGCGGTTATCTTATGTAGTTTATTAAGGTTTCTCTTTCTTTTCCACAAAATAAATGTTTTTTTAGTCATTAATATAATTATATCCCTATGCTATTGAGAGATTTTGAGGGGAAAAAAGTTGTCATCACTTTCACAGTTAATGCCCCTTTAAGTTGTTACTCTGACCTCGTTTTATTGCCCATCTTTACATACAGGTAATCAACTGACCTCGTTTTATTGCCCATCTTTACATACAGGTAATCAACTGACCTCGTTTTATTGCCCATCTTTACATACAGGTAATCATCTTTACATACAGGTAATCATCTTTACATACAGGTATTCAACTGCAGCATGATTGAAAGTAACACGTTCATCCAGAAATATTTACATTTCCGACCTTTTTGCTCTTGATATCTTTACCAATTGTAATTTCCTCGTGAATGTGTTGGAGTTGTGAACAATGCACATATGAATCTTGATAAATACTGCATGTCTATTTTAATGGGTGGGAAGGGAATTCTGACAGAAATGAAAGTAGATAATTTAAAAAAAAATATCGAATATTAAAAATATGTTTTATTTTTTAACTACATCATTATGATTCATGAAGCTATAATGCCCTTCATAAAGTATGCCAATGTGAAGTGTCACAATTCATACCCTCACATAGTTTCAATATATCTAATCAACACTCAATGGCATCCAGATGTAAATTTCCACCAATTCAAGAAATCTTTATAAACTTTAATGCGAAGTACAAGCACAATAACACTGAATCTGGACAGGCAGTACAACTAGTAATTTTAAAACAGGCGGACTTACTGGAAAATTGGAAGCAGATAATACTCGCATGCTGGTGATCATTATCGTCACTGTCTTTGTTTCTTCTCAAGACTCTATCCAACAATTTCTTGACTGAAAGAGAAGCATTATACACTGTACATATTACATGTACTTGGCAAAAATGGAATACATAATTTTGATAGTGCAGTGTTGATTTCATATTTGTTGTTTCATGACAAATATCTCAGATTGCAGTCATATGTAGTCCCTGAAGGAAATGCATGTTCTTACGCATTACAATTTTTTTAAAACATCTACTGTACAAATAACATGGAATGGGTGTGCAGTAGGGAAGTCAACGAGTAGTCAAGTACTCGACTATCACTCGGTCATACCGATCATTGACTAAATATTTCATAGTCCAGTACTCATTAAAAATAGCTTTTAAAATGTATATTGTTCATAAATCATAAACATTTCAGTATTTTTGTGAGTAAAAATGATGTAAGGGTAAATTCGTTCATGTGCAAATAAATCATTTGAGTTTGGATGTCGATCGATAAACATGCCTCCAAAATCTGCTGTTTGGACATACCTTATAATCAATCAGATCACGTGCTCATCTTTTTCCGTAACCGGTAAGAAGACTCGGACGTGGATCGGCGCAATAATTGCATCAAATCGATGCATTTCATTCGCCGGAAGCGCGCCTGTGGATGAGTAGTTAAAAGGCCAGAACTGAATCCCTGTATATTGTGTTATTTATATTTTCGCCACGGATTAATTTTGGTATCATTAACGTTTCATTCACTCTAATACATAAACATGTACGTGGAAAATGATAGTGGTAGAATACTTAATATATGTATGATATCTTAGATGCATTTGAAAATTCGCGTTTCATATTGTAACGTACGACTGTGACGTCAAAGTTGCATTTGTGTACACATGGCAACAGATTGATGGCGTCGATCCACATACGAGGTTCATTTGCGGTTACGAAAATAGCCGAGTAGTTTCAATTGATCGTATAATAGGGCTGAAACGATATGCCCCCTTCACGATACCATGCATATTGCAATTATACTTATGCCACGTTTCAATACTTTTAATACAATACAATTTACAGAAGAAACCAAAAATAACATTGAAGAAAAATTCAATTACCATGATTCAAAATCATAATTTCAAAAGCAAAATGTTTCCAAACTGCCAAACAGTCAGATGTATGTTGGCCCTGTAGTTTAAACTGATAAAGTTCATTATTTTCGTCAGACTCAAGGTAAACAGTCTGAACGTTCTGTGATGCTATTTTATCCCTCATGCAGGTAAAAATAATAAGTACAGGCCGAGCCTGATGTATTTTATTGAACCTGTTTGTAATAAACATATTGAACCGAGAATCAAGGCAATGAATCGAACATTGAATCGAGTGTTTATATTGAACATATTTCGGTGAATTATTTCAGTCCTACCGTAAGAGCAGAATTTTTACCGAGAATTTAATTTTGGCATTATTAGCGAAAGTGATGAGATCGCTAAAATTGAATATCACTAACAATTTACATGTATTCAATATCGGAGGTAATAGTTATCTTTCCTGGAAGTCTTGAAAATTAGCTCTTGCTAAATATATATACCCATTTTTATGGGAAAATTACTAAATTTGTGTCTCGCTAAAATTTCCACTTATATGAGGTGGAAATTTTAGCGAGACATAAAAAGATCTCGTGATGGAAATAATGGTGAAATGTACAATATGAGAAACTGAACTTACATGCTGTAGAAGGATACATTGTACATTGTAAATTGTGAACATACATTGGAAAGACCTTAACTTGTTTCTTTTTAAGCCTAAGTGCATTTTAGTTGTTGTTTGTACAACATTTCATTATCAAATCTCGGGATTCAGTTGCAAGTAGGCCCTAGGCGATAAGATTAATTATGGGTCTAGTGTGTAATGTGCTTTCATGTAAACACACACTCTCAAAGTTGGGTTAATTTCTTTGGGAAAATGTACGGTGCTCCCCTAAATTTTCTCAGAAAAAAAGCATGCCTATTTCGCGAAAAAAAAAAAAAAATTAAAACAGGAAAAAAAATATAATGAAATAAAAATTATAAACTAAAATACATAAATTTTATAGAATTATTATTTTGAAAATGATAATCAATTGAAATTAATTAAGCTAAAATGTTTATCTAAACTTAAGTATATATTTCAGAAAGATGACACAAGCCAATCAGATAATGCGACACGCAAAGTGATGTCACAACCTCCTTTGAGGCTGTCAATGGACGTAAAAGCTTGGGTACGATGAAATAAGTGGCAGAATACGACAAATGAAACGGATGGCATGGGATTTGGATGAGAGACATAAGTAGAACTACATTAGCCTGATGAGATATTCATTTTTTCGGCATTATTTGGTTCATCCTGGGGTTAGTTTGAAGGGACTGATTCACGATTTTACCCAAAATTTAGTTTTTCCCTTTTAATGATCAAAATCTACTGTCTAATGTGTTTGAAAGATTTCACATGAAAATTAAGGTTATACATCATCACAGAAGCTCATTATAGAGAGATTATTATTTGTTTTGTAAACAAAGATTGCGGTATGCTATTGTTTACGAAATTTTCAAAAGGAATGGATATCGATCCAAGTATTATTATATCTTTCACATTTCAAGCATTTTTGGGGTGAAATGTGTCATCTACAAGTCAAAATTTGTGACCATGCAAAATTAAGATGCATTATATTTCAAAATCAATATTTCACTTGTTTGTTTACATAAAAAGACTCGAGTCTTTGTTTACATAACACATATTTAAGGCTAAAATATAGCTCTCATTCTTGCATTCAGAAGGTCAAAATTTTGGCTGTTAACAATAAATCAGTTATATTTCTAATGTTTAACATCAAAAATGGAAAATATTTTTATCAAAAATCGTGAACCAGTCCCTTTAAACAAGAAATAGTTTCAATATGATGGTAATATTCAAGATATTAATAAAGGTTGATGAAAAATGATAATGATCCATTTTAGAATGATTGCACATGTATGAAGCGGTAAAATTCATTGTTACTTAGCTCAATGTCTTATGAACACATTGGAATAAAACAAATGGATTTTTTTTTTAACTTAGGAAAAAAAAGGAAAAGATGCATAAATTACATGTATCGTCATGGAATATTGATTATTCAACTTTATTTATTCACTGCTTTATTAAATTCATTGAAAAAGTTGCGTCTGTTTCGCTAGTTTCCTACATTCAATATGAGTGCCGTTAAAACACATGTGCAATTTTTATATTCCAGGCCTCTTTGCATCTAAACATTGTATTAGCCAGTCAATAAGAACCTGTCACTTTGGATGAGAAAGAAAAATACAAAACAAAAAGAAACAATCAAAATATGACTGAAATAGATTGAGAAATATATAAAGGAATAGATAAAACAAATAATGACTAACTACAGGTATGATCAACAGATTGTGGGCTGATCTAACATCCAATTTTAATTAGATTGTTGCATTTGCCTCAATTCTAAACCTATAGAAAACTGCATTCATTTTTGAGAGACAGAAAATATAAGCACCTCTTTTGTCATATTTCAATTGCCCCCGCCGATTTTCACACCTTCAGTATGAATGTTAATTTCAAATACCCAGATTAGCAGAGTCTGACCTCTCTTATGGTAAAAAAAAAGGAGCATTTTGGAATTTGCGTAGAATATACAAATTATACATAGGTTGGTCTTTGCATTATGTACAGTTCCGATAAACAATTTTGATAAAAATATTTTTTATTCAAAAGGAGAAAATCAAACAAGTGTAACAAGACAAATAAACTATTCCTTTATACAAAAAACCCCAAAAACTACTGAGGGGAGAGATATACATGTCACTGCACTTCCTAGAAACTACCAAGAGTGACAAAATGGTATCGGATTTTGCTCTGCCTGGTAGTTTTATAATAAACTGTTTTCTTTCGATTATTTGCAGATTTTCACTGTTAAAAGACATTTTGAAATAATTGCTCTAATTCCTGACAATGTTTACCTGTCCTACATCCCATGCCGAAATGACTTGCACGGTCTGTACGTTTCTAAGGGCATGGTTTGAACGATCTGCACATTTCTATGGGCGTGGTTTGATCATGTACGGAACAATTCTTGCACGAAAAGATTTGCAAAGAATGCTGAAAGGTCTGCACGAAACGCTGAACGGAATGGTAAACAGTTTGCACAGAACGGTGAACGGTTTGCACAGAATGCTGCACGGAACGCTGAATGGTTTGCACGGAATGAAACGAAACGCTTTGGAGGTGTAGTAGCATGCTTCAGGGTCTGTATACAAGATTTATGGCTCACGGCAGGTGTGACTGGTCGACAGGGGATGCTTACTCCTCCCACCTCTAGTGTGTCCAGGGGTCCGTGTTTGCCAAACTCTCTATTTTGTATTACTTATAGGAGTTATGGGATTGATCACTGTTCTTCACCTTTCATTTAAAGATATCACCACCTTGACATTGAATAGTTTTTTATGAAGAAAGTTTTTATTCTAATGTGTAATCTTCATTACACTAGATAGATTTTCTGTTGCAATCAAATATCTTTTATTTCATTGGTAGGGGCTATGTTAGATGCACATATAAAGGGAAGGAGTTCAACCCCTTTTTCCAAAGCTTGGTAGAAAATATACATGTATATTTGCCTATTGCCTATTCTTTTGCACTTCAACTTGTAAAATACTAAGTGTTTGAAAAAACCTACCCCTCTCTGTGGAAAAAGATTCTGGATTCTTTTATGTATACATACCTGTGCACACCGTAACACCTAAGTACATGTATTTGTATATATGGGTCATATCCATGTACCTGTATTTTGCTTACCTTGATTAGGACATACGCAGTAAGGGATAAAACCAGCTACCACTAACACCACAATCACCAAAATTGTCACTATAATACCAACAATGGTACCACTGTCCCCATGTTGTGTGGTGTTTATGTCATCAATGGCAGAGTCATCTAAAATTCCGAAAACACATAAAATCAGTATGAAAGTAATCATAAACCATCAAAAGATGTACACAGTTGCAAACATGATTGTAAAACATAAACAAGAGGCCCATGGATTACATCGTTCACCTGAGTCACCTTGGCCCATATTTAAAGATTCTCTCTATATATTCGCATGTAAAACTGTGATCCTATTGTGGCCCCAACCTACCCCCGGGGGCCATGATTTCCACTATCTTGAATCTGCACTATGTCAGGAAGCTTTCTTGTAAATGTAAACTTCTTTGGCCCAATGGTTCTTAAGAAGGTTTTTGTAGATTTTCTCTATACATGTATATTAGTATGTAAACAGTGCTCCCACTGGACCAAAATTCCCTTTCGCCACTTTTTCGAAGTGCGACGTGGCGCAAATAATCTCATGCTTTACAATTATTTCCATCATATTTTGTTCATTACACTGATTTTAGCATTTTGAATCGGTTACATTACTTAATCATATCCAGCTACCATACCTAAACACTTCTTTCTGAAATAATAAGAAGTTTATTTGTTTGATAAATTCTGTTATGGAAATCAAAAATCAGATAATAAATCATATAAATATAAACTTCATGATGCTACACCCTTCAGTGAAAACATTGTGTACATTGCCCGAAATGCAGATGTCACAAAACATCAAGCCCAATTTAGAGTCGTATCTCAACCATTCCCTATTAAATTTAGATTTTGACTGCATAAACAAACAGGCGATAATGTGTCTCTGACAAAGGAAAACACATGACAGATTTTAGAATACAATTTATTGCAAAGAGGGATTTTCGCCACTTTAAAAAAAATTTCGCCATTTTTGTAAAAAATCGCCATTGGCGAAAATGGCGAAGCCCAGCTCGAGCACTGTATGTAAAACTTTGATCCCCAATTATGGCCCTATCCTACCTCCGGGGGCCATGAATTTAACAAACTTGAATCTGCACTATGTCAAGAAGCTTTCATGTAAATTTCTACTTTCCTAGCCCAGTGGTTCTTGAAAAGAAGATTTTCAAACATTTTCCCTATATATTTGTATGTAAAACTTTGATCCTCTTTGTGGCCCTATCCTACCACTGGGGGCACAATTTGAATCCGCACAATGTCAGAAAGTTTTCATGTAAGATTTTCAAAGATTTTCTGCATGTAAAACTTTGATCCTCTATTGTGGCCCTATCCTACCTCTGGGGGCCATGATTTTAACAAACTTGAATCTGCACTATGTCAGAAAGCTTTCATGCAAATGTAATATCTTTGGCTCAATGGTTCTTGAGAAGATTTTTAAAGATTTATATACATGTATATATATATATATATGTATGTAAAACTTCGATCCACTATTGTGGCCCGATCTGACCCCCGGAGGCCATGATTTTTAACAAAATTGAATCTGCACTATGTCAGGAAGCTTTCTTGTAAATTTCAGTCCTTCTGGCCCAGTGGTTCTTGAGAAGATTTTTAAACGACCCCACCCTATTTTTGCATTTTTGTGATTATCTCCCCTTTGAAGGGGCATGGCCATTAATTAGAAGAAGCTTGAAAGCCCTTTACCCAAAGATGCTTTTGGCCAAGTTTGGTTGAAATTAGCCAAGCGATTCTGGAGAAGATGAAAATGTGAAAAGTTTACGCCGACAACACTGACGACAGACATCAGACTTTCAATCAGAAAACTTCACTTGAGCCTTCGGCTCAGGTGAGGTAAAAACCAATAGCTTAAAAATATTACTTAACGGTTATTAAAAAGTACTCTCACAAATTTTGGAATTCCTTACTGGCTTGCATAATCTATAATTTGATTTGAAAATCAAAAGTTACTGTACCATTTGTTGAAACAACAATGTTTGTGATAGAAGTGACTGGCCTTGGAGTTGAAGACCTGAATTAAAAAAAAAATTCAAATCTCAATAAATCGTATCAGTCATACTATCAACACGACATGTTTGCAAAAACATCTACCCCCCCCCCCCCCAATTAAATAATAGTATACAGTACTACACACTGAAGAATTAAATCTGCATCGTGAAAACAAAACAATATACTAACTTATTTTTTGAAACTTCAGTTTAAGATCCATTGATTTAATTTGAAAATTTTATAGTATAAGTACATATTACGCAAAAAGGTTCTTCCAACTTACGGGGTTCTCACTATTTGATATTGGGACTTCCAGTAAAAATGGTATGTCAGTCTTCTCTGACGATATTGTCACCCAGTGTTGTAGTGTTGTACATACAGTACAATATTACACAAAATATGGTGATAAAAAGAAGTAAAGACATTGGAAAGATGGGTAGTGACCTTGACCTTGGAGTACACTTGCCAAGCAATGGGGATCATACACAAGTTGATGTTTGAGGGGTACAGCTTTCTGTTGCACAAGATCCATTATACACATAAAACCTGTTTAACCTGGTAATCAAACAAACCAAATCTCTTAAAATGAGCAGTGATTATTAAAACAGTACAGAGAAAGGCAGGGGATTTACATGACACACACTGCAATTCAATCTTATTTTTCAACTTTGCCCTGGAGACAAAAGACACCAGATGTGAATTCCTAACTTTTTGTCATGTGCTGCTGTTTTCTGGTATGGGGTGTTATTTGGCCAAACAGATTTGATTGAATTAATCTTCAATTTTGCTGCCTGATAAAGGATTGCACATTTTTGGGGGGTCAATTTCTAATAATGAATGAAGTCGTGACATTCTAAATTGTACCAAAGTCAATTACTTTAAGTCATTGCAGTAGCACATAATAATACTGTCAGTGAGAGGTTTACATTTGTGACTAATGTAAATTTACATACAGTTTAATGATATTATTAGTAGTTAGTTGTGACTAATGACTTTTTCCTACAATCTTATAAATTCCAATTATTAAAATAATTCCAGATTTCAATAATACTCTGTTTATGGTTTATACGTAGTCAGTAAATTCCATATGGAGTGAGAACTCTGCTCTGCTCTCGCCCCATACAGAATTTATTGACCACGCATAAATCATATTCAGTTAACTACAAACCATGGAATGAATATATCTTTAATACTGACTGCCTTTTTAAAACAGCATTTACTGAACCTTGCATAATATTTTGAGCAATCACTGTGACCTAAAACAACTAATATGTCACACACCAGTGACATGAGAAACAGAGTAGTTTACATAATTGTTCGCATTCAGTTTTAACAGCTGGAAATTTATTTCTTCGACTGGAGTTTTCAGTTATGTTACAGAGCAATCTGCCACTTTGAAACCAACGTAAACTTGAGAAAGAAAATAACTTGTCTATAAAAACTAATGGCTACCAGTGACGATGTATGGAATATCTGTGGTAAACCAATGATAAATTTACAAATTTGCAGGAAGTAAGATACTGATGTATATCAGCCTACCAAATATGAAGTCTGAAAGATAAAACTTTCTCCACTTGTACATTGCACAAGCTGTGGGAGACTGACCAAGATGTGCAAAGGAATATGCCCCTCATTCTACAAAGGGGTGGGGTTAAAAAAAGAAACTATCAGGCCAAGCTTAAGAAATTCTTTCTTTGCAGTTGCCGACCCACCTTTTTTGGAGTGGGTAGGTAGGTAGGATATTTTTTTTTTTAGAAATAAATAACATTTAACTTGAGTTTCAGTTTTAATATGCTACTGCACACTACATTTAATTAAATGACAATATAAACTCGAACAGAAAAACGAAGTTTTGATATCCAGAAAATTGAAAATACCAAAACTGAAAAAAAAATGAAAAAAAAAACCTTTTGATAAATAGCTGAAAAAAATATTTGGGTCGGGTACATTTTAGGTGGATTGGTCGGCAACTGCAAACAAACAACATTTTATTTTAGGCCTCATGGTAGTAAGAAGTACACTCACAAGACACTGGGAAGTTTATGACAGCCATCCCCATCTGGACGGTAGAATCCATGGGGACATTTCTCCTTGCACTGGTAAAACTTATCTAGCTCATGGGTACTCTGACACATATCAAGTCTACTGCACGTCAGATCAACTTGTAGTGGGGAGACACAGGATATTTTCTTTGCATTTTCGTATGCCAGAGCTTCTAATGTGTATCCACTTTGGTAGTCACACCTACAAGTCCTGTCTTGATACGATGTGCCATCATCACAGCGGATTTCTCCCTCCAAGTCACAAGAAGACTTCTCCTTCTGACATTGAAATGCCATTGGATCACTGGATTTCCTCTCTGTTGGTTGAAATCTCTCCCCAGGACAAGCTCTGTGCTCTATCATACCCGTTTCATTATCGTAAATCACAAATTCCCCTAGAAAATGAAGAAGATACAAGAGATGTTTGTAAAACACATATGCCCCCCATGGTGCAAAATTGAAAAGGGTTATACACACACCTCATTTAATTGATAGTATTATCATCAATTCAAAATATTGAGCAGACAATATCTTCCTATGTCAAGAGTGAATTGACCATGTGACCTAAAATTCAATAGGGGTCATCTACTCCTTATGCTGTACCAGTGTACCATGTTTGGTACGTGTCAATCAAGCAAATAATTCTTAAAATATAGGAGACAATATATTACTATGTCCAGTTCAACTATTGATTTTTGACCTCAAAATCAATATGGGTCATCCTCTCCTGAAGATGTACCAATGTACTAAGTTTGATGTCTGTCAAGCAAAAGGGTTATCAAGATATTGAGTGGACAGTATATTACTATGTCCAGTTTGACCCTTGACCTTTGATCATGTGACCTCAAAATCAATAAAAGTCATCTTCTCCTGAATATACACCAGTGTACTATTTAAAGTTTGATGTCTGTCGAGCAAAGGGTTCTGAAGATATTGAGCAGACAGTATATTCCAATGTCCAGGTTGACCCTTGACCTTTAAACATGTGACCTCAAAATCAATAGGGATCATCTTCTCCTGAAGATGTACCAGTGTACCAAGTTTGATGTCTGTCAAGTAAAAGGGTTATCAAGATATTGAGTGGACAGTATATTACTATGTCCAGTTTGACCCTTGACCTTTGATCATGTGACCTCAAAATCAATAAAAGTCATCTTCTCCTGAATATACACCAGTGTACTATTTATAGTTTGATGTCTGTCGAGCAAAGGGTTCTGAAGATATTGAGCAGACAGTATATTCCAATGTCCAGGTTGACCCTTGACCTTTAAACATGTGACCTCACAATCAATAGGGGTAATTTACTCCTTAGGATGTACCAGTGTCCCAAATTTGATGTCTTTCAAGCAAAGGGTTCTCAAGATATTGAGCAGACATTATATTCCTATGTCCAGTTTGACCCTTGATCTTTTACCATGTGACCTCAAAATCAATAGGGGTCATCTTCTCCTGAAGACGTACTAGTGTACAAAGTTTAATGTCTGTCAAGCAAAGGGTTTTCAATATATTGAATGGACAGTATATTCCTATGTCCAGTTTGACCCTTGACCATGTGACCTCAAAATCAATAAGGGTCATCTTCTGAGGACATACTGGTGTACCAAGTTTGACGTCTGTCAGGCAAAGGGTTCTCAAGATATTGAACGGACAATATATTCCTATGTCCAGTGTGACCCTTGACCTTTGACCATGTGACCTCAAAATCAATACGGGTCATCTTCTCCTGAAGACGTATCAGTGTACCAAGTTTGATGTCTGTCAAGAAATCTTAGGGTTCTGAAGATATTGAGCGGACAGTATATTCCAATGTCCAGGTTGACCCTTGACCTTTGACCATGTGACCTCAAAATCAATAGGGGTCATCTTTTCCTGAAAACGTACTAGTGTACCAAGTTTGATGTCTGTCAAGCAATGGGTTCTCAAGATATTGAAGGGACAGTATATTCCTATGTCCAGTTTGACCCTTGACCTTTGACAATGTGACCTCAAAATCAATAGGGGTCATCTTCTTCTGAAGATGTACTGGTGTACCAAGTTTGATGTCTGTCAAGCAAAGGGTTCTCTAGACATTGAATGGTCAGTATATTCCTATGCCCAGTTTGACCCTTGACCTTTGACCATATGACCTCAAAATCAATAGGGGTCATTTACTCCTTAGGATGTACCAGTGTGCCAAATTTGATGTCTTTCAAGCAAAGGGTTCTCGAGATATTGAGCGGACATTATATTCCTATGTCCAGAGTAGATTGACCCTTGACCTTTTGACCTGAAAAACAATAGGGGTCATCCTCCCCTCATAACCAACCCACATATGAAATATCATTATCATCAAGTGAATGGTTCTCAAGATATTGAGCGGACAACATGTGGTCTACAGACTGACCGACAGACCGACCGACCGACAGTTGCAAAACAATATGCCCCCTCTTTTTCAAAGGGGGGCAAAAAAATTATTGAGTGGATTTGAAGACAACATCAGTAATATTTGACCCAAGAATGGATCGGATCTATTGTTCTAAGTTGCAGGCAGGTTGTACATCTTCACTTTTTCAGAAATGTTTGAGACACCTTCCAACAGATTTAGGTATCAGTAAAACTGATGGATGCTCCCCAAAAAGGATCTAACCAATGATATTTTTCATATGATGAATGACTCACACAACAATCAATAGCTGTTGAAATATTGTTGAAATGAAGGTTTATTTTTCATATATAAGGTATGCTGAGTGATGTTGACCTTTATAAAATGACCTTGAGTGACCTTTGTGTGAAAGCCATTTTCCTATTACTTATTTGTGTGATATATAATCAATACCTGTTCAAAAACTGTTAAAATAAGGCACTTTTTCCTTATATAAAGTATATGTCCTGAGTGACCTTGACCTTTCCAAAATGACTTTGCGAGTCCTTGGTCCAGAAGATCAAAAACTGTTGAAATATTGTTAAAATGATGTATTTTCATATATAAGGTATATATTCTGAATGACCTTTACAAAATGACCTTCGGTGATCTTTATCTGTAAGCCATTTGCTTATTACTTATTTGTGTGATATATGATCTATAACTTCAACAACTGTTAAAATGAAGAACTTTTTACTTATATAATGTATATGTTCTGAGTGACCTTGACCTTTTCAAAATGATCTTGGTCCAAAAGTCCCTATCTCAAGGAATATTTGTGACCAATTGTGATCAATTTCTGATGAAAGGTTATATATGAAAAACTGTTAAAATAAGGAACTTTTTATGTTCTGAGTGACCTTGACCTTTCCAAAATGACCTTGAAAGATCTTGGTCCAAAAGCCCTTGTCTCAAGGAACATTTGTGATCAATTAGATCAATTTCTGATGAAAGGTTTAAGAGATATGAGCTTGGATGGACGGACAGACATGACGGTGACTATATGCTCCCCTGAAATTTTTGGGGAGCATAAAAAAAAGATATTATTCTTTAACAACAGAAATAATTACGTTCCAATCAATTTTGTACATACAAAACTTATAGTTAAGTTTCATAAAATTATAAATATCCAAATGAAGACTATACAGGTGAAGTAGTGTACCTTTAGGAATCCGTACAGGTTCCCTGCAAAATTCTATATACTTTGGGTCAAAGGCACTGTTTGCTCTCATTAAGCAGTGATAATTCTTGTAATTTTCTCCGCACACTTCCAGGGCCCTGTGAGACCAGACATCATCATCATACTGATCTGGACACACAAAGGCTGGCAATGGTAGTGAACTGCAGCAGACACAGCAACCAAATAATACCTGTAAGACAGAGCGTATGCCTAGTCAGAAGGTTAATTCTTGTTCTACTCATTTCTTTATGATTAAAACATGTCTTTACTCACCAGTACGTATGTCACATACGCCATGTTTTCTTCATTTTTACTTTCACTGAAAATTGAAATAAATATTATGTAAGCAAAACATTGTTGTGAGATGCCATGTAATCCCAAAATGGTTGCCAATTCCCTTTTATCCAGATCCATTGAAATAACAATGTAACAAGTGTAAATTTGAAAATACAATTACAAAAACTGCAATATTATAGTTTTCTGACATATACATGAGTGATAAAAAGCCATAACTTAAAGATAAATTTAACAGTAAATTCAGCAGTGGGGTCTGGTAGTTGGTAGTTAGGGCTGTCACAGCACATTTTAGTAGAGGGACCAGGACTCCTTTATTGAGAAAAATTGTTTTTTGATGAATTGGGAATATTGTGTTTGCTGTCTTTTCCATTCAAATAAAGTTTAAAACATAAGAAATACAAAACAATCATTCTAACACTTATATTTATTCACTTCTTGGTTTTATTTATTTATTTTTCCCTGCCAGTTTACATTGTACAATATACATGTATTATGCTTAATTTTTAAATGCATATGGGAAATTTTGCTTATAAAGTCACTTTTCGTCATTGGGAATAGGTCTGATATTTGGTCTAACTTTGAAGGGAGTGACATAAAAAAAAAAAGAGAAGTTGGGTTTTCACCTCAAGATGGTGGCCATTATAGGGACATGTCTTTGGATTTGGCATACAATAACAAAATTTATCAAATATGCAGAAACAATAATATTTTGTGAATTAGGATTAGGGTTAGGGTTACAAAGTAAATCCTACTGAGAACACGCAGGATTGCTATATGCTGTTTGGCTTGTTTCCTAATCTTTGAATTGTAAATTTTATGTTCAAAATGATATAATTGTATGAAATTGCAATTAGATGTTGGATACCCTCATACACTTGCTTCACTAATATCTAATATCATCAGTCCCATGGGGATCCAGGTTAGAATATATAGCTCCTCAGCACCCCTTGCTTGTCGTAAGAGGCGACTAAATTTTTTAATGGGACGGTCCTTCGGATGAGACCGCAAAAACCAAGGTCCCGTGTCACAGTAGGTGTGGCATGATAAAGATCCCTCCCTGCTCAATGGCTGTAAGTGCCGAGCATAGGCCTAAATTTTGCAGGTCTTCACCGGCAGTGGTGACGTCTCCATATGAGTGAAAGATTCTCGAGAGGGACGCTAAACAACATACAATCAATCAATCTAACATCATCGTTCCAAGGGTCACATTTAGGTGACATGAGATATTGAATAATCATGAGACTGATTTAGCTAATCACAGATGACCAACTTCAAAAGTTGCTAGAGTTTAAAATCCATGTTGACTTTTTATTTGCACATACATGTATGTGTATATACACTGTACATTTGGAGTACTGTAAAGTCAAAGAAGATGGTAAAACAAGTATTAGTATGATGCATTTACATGACATTCCCACATGTGTTAGTAATGTTTTTTCTTTAAAAGGGACTAACTCACGATTTTCTGCCAAATTTTGTTTTTCACTTTTCGTTTTTTAAAATCTACTGTCTAATGTGTTTAATAATTCTCACAAAAAATAAGATTATACATGATCACAGAAGCTCATTTTAGAGAATTTATTATTTGTTTTTGTAAACAAAGATTGAAGTATGTTATTGTTTATGAACATTTGAAAAGAAATGGATATCTATATAAGTTTACTATATTCTTTAGGTAAAAAGTGTCATTTTAAAGTTAAATTTGTGACTGTGCAGAGTCAGAGTGGATTCCCTATTGAAAAGTGGGAATTCAGCGACACCATGCAGCTAGTGTTGCTGCTGTGCCTACCTTTTACAACTTCGCTGATCTAGATAGGATTCAGTTATTGGATGAATATTCTTCAAGTTTATGGCTACTTTGACACTTTGACTGATTGGAATTTTGTGTATTTGTGTGCTGATGTTATGCACAGAGAAATCGAATGGTGAGGAGACATATTCTGTTTCTGTTTTCAAAAAAGAAAAAAAACAAAAAAAACAACAAAGCATTTCCTTTCCATAAAGCATAACATCTCCGCAAACTTTCAGTCTTTCGCAAAGCTTTGGAGGTGTTTTCATCACCTTTTATATAAAGAGTTGCTCTGACGTGACCCCGAATGGGATATTGCTAGATACTTGACTAACGGAGTAGTTCTAATTTTAATTCATGTTGTTTGATATTGATGCATAAACTGATAAATACTGTTTAAAGTAAACTAATTAAAATCAATAAGCATAATTATATAGGTATATACATACAAAGCCACTGTTTTCCATATGTCTCTATGTTTCACTCATCGTAGAAATTCAATTTCATCGTAAAATTTATGCAAAATGAAAATAAAACTTTCGGAAATTCCCACCACTAGGTCTAGTACCAGCTTCACGATGCAAACAATTTTTCATGTGAATAAAAACACAAATTCTGCAATAGTTTGAGGAGTGACCAAAAGGAAATCTAAGATAATATCTTACCTTTACTGATATTGACTCACTCTTTTCAGCTGCATTCCCGAATTTCCTTACTTTCATTTTCATTCTCGAATCTCGAACCCGATTAAAATATCAGTTGCAGCATTATATTTTTATTTACTCGGAGTTTATCATATGTAGAATCTCTTTGAGAATAGAAATAGCTTATTTCGAACTTCTAAAACTAAATAAGATAATCAGGCTTTTGAATATATGAAACTCGTTGTTACCTTGAATTTTGCTTATTCGGCATTTAGTAGCATTCGGCAACATGGCGACTATGATATTTGAGCTGCAGCATTGGCAGTCAATTTTAGTATGTTTACTGTTTGCGGTAATCTATGTAGGGAGTCTGTATATATGGAATGATGACAAAAATAAAAATAGGTAAATATTTTATTGTGCTTGAATTTACGCTACCTAGCTAGGCAGCTAGGAAGTTGAGGAATTCATCAAAATCTTGTCATCGACTTTTAACTTGCACTAAGTTGCAGAGATCTGGTGTAAGATTACAGCAATTTACAGAGCTAAAAGGGTTCGCACCTTAGTTTTGTAGTATTGTTATTTTTTTTTTTTGGGAAGTGTATTTTTGATTTGTACATTGAAGGAAAATTGGGAAATTAAAAGGAAAAACTGGGGCAGTGCTTGCAGTTGATTAGAGATAGATTGGATTTCATATGTCAAACCGGTGAACGCCGAATGCGCCAGTTGACCTTTAAATAACCTGGTGTGACATTTCATTTGCTTGTTTTTGGCCCACTGGCAAATGCACCAGTCTTCGAAGACCTGTGAGTTTCTCACTGCTTTCTGAAAAATGGCGGTTAACACGTATAATTGATGTAAATGCAATTTTCAGTAGGTAGATATATATGCAATAAATGCAATAATTTCAAAAGATAATGATACATATAAAGTACGAATGATCAGAATTTTAATTATTTATTTTATTGTGTCAAAACAGAATCCACATTTATTTTTTGTGTATCTGTTGTATTCATTCTTTTAATGAATTTTCATGAGTTATGTCAAGGATTTCGATGATTTGAATATATATCATAAAAGTGACAAGTATGATAGCAACATGTTCCGCCATATTTTATTCCACCTGTTTGTTTCATTTGTCAGTGCCAGACCGACGCAATTTGGCGTGCGCCGATCTTTGATAAATGAAATCAGTCCCTTAATTGGGTGTTTTAAATTGGACCTTTTTGCACTTTGATTTACTCAATTTATTTGTCTAAACTATGTCTGTAATTGAAGTTCTCTCTAAGTTATCATGGCTACCTCTAAGTCTCTGGGAAAAGGAATTTACTGTGTAAACAATCTGCTTTCTTAGTGTTATAAAATTTGTTTTGCTATTTGTTAAAGTTTCCTATAATTGTAATCTGAAGTATCAATTTTTAATTCATAAAATTTTTCGACTTACCTGCATGTGGTATATTGCCCATTCATAAATTTTTTTAGAAAGCAATATACACTTTCTGCACAAATTTTAGATTAAGATCTTTTGCAAGCATGATAATGAATGAAATTTAGATTGTTATGTGAATTGGTAACATTTTGCTGTTGACAAGGGACCACCAATACATGCATCCCTAAATGCTCCTGGGTTCTTTTTGACTTTTTATGCCACTGCATGCAGCTTATAATGATTTTTCATCCTCCTTTAATTTTGTTATATTTAGGGATCACCCTGAAACCATTAAGCGTCGGTTCACCAGTGTGTCCATCATATGTGTCATCATACCCATTCTCTTGTATTGCTTTGGAACAACGTCCAACTCAGAATATGTGAGTATACCAATACTAGATAGTCCTTTTATGATGGTCAGGGTAACCTGAGATAAAGGGTTAAAGGGACTGGTTCACATTTTTAAATTTTTTTTTTTTTTCATTTTTAGGTCACCTGAGTAAACTCAGGTGACCTATTGCAGTTGGTTTTTGTCCGTCGTGCGTTAACAATTGAACATTTTTAACTTCTTCTTAATTACTACATGTCCAATTCTTTTCAAATTTGGTATGAAGCATCATTGGGACAAGGGGGACATAAATTATAAATTTCAGGACTCTGGGGCCCTAGGGGCGGGGCAAAATCTGCCCAAAATTGACCAATTTTCAAAAATTTCTTCTCAAGAACCACACACATTTAAGAAAAACTAAATGCATAGTGATGTAGAGCAGGAAGGCCTCTACCAAAATTGTAAATTTCATAATCTCCGGGGTAGGGGTTCTGACCCCAGGGCAGGGCCAAACTTGTTATATAGTGTTTATGTGGAAAACACTTAAATTACATCTTCTTTAATGCCATTGATACTAAATTGAAAGTAAATAAATATTTGGAAAGAACAGGTAGTCCTTTACCAAAATTGTAAATTATAAATCAAGTGAGCCTTTCTGATCACCCGTAGTCCGGCGTCCGTCTGTAAACTTTTAACATTTTTTACTTCTTCTCAAAAACCACTTGGCCAATTTCAACCAAAGTTGGCACAAAGCATCCCTAGGTAAAGGGAATTCTAAATTGTTAAAATAA